>NC_056735.1:898285607-898288046 GCF_019279795.1 Protopterus annectens
TGATTGCATACAGAAGGAAGTGTGGAGAAATAAAGGAAGATGACATTAACTGTAGGAGTAGATGCAAGCAGGTGGTTGTTGATGTATATTTATGTGGAGGACAGTAAAAGCTGAAAGGAAAGCTCTAATAGAAATATTTGATGAATGACCTGTGACAACAATAAATGGTGCAGTAAAATTAGTGACTGATTTAGATTTACTAGATATGTTAGGCAGAGAAAAGCATTACAAAAATAGAAGGCTGAATACATTGGCTGAGTACATGTTTGAAAAGGACTTTATCCTAATAAAAAGAGAACTCATTAGAGGCAGTTCTGTAATTGTCTTAATATCAGTAAATTAGGGAACATGAGAATATGCTTATCAGAGCTGCAGTAAATGAGTTTAATGCTTTGAGTATCTTTCCCATTTTTGTGCACCATGCCCTAGTGACCCATGTCACACACAATTTTATGAAGCTGTATGGCAGTAGACTTTCTACTTTTGTCACTCTTTCTATTTGAGATTTCCGTTAGACACACAGCACAATTCTGAGCCCCAGTGGCTTAACGTATTGCTGCAGAGGCAATCCTTTTATCAGTCACTCTGGTACTGCAAAACAAGATTATCCCCGGGATTCATGAAGCTCGGCGCAAGGCCGGCGTAAGGGTTGCGCTGGCGGTGCAGTGAATAGCCGGCGTAGTAGCGCCATATGCATAGTAATGAGAGCGCGCCGCAACCACAGACACGTGCGTAGTGTACGTGAGCGAGCCCAAGTAGGATGCGTCCGGAGGCGTGGCTAAGCCGGCAGGCGGTGAGCAACCTAATATGCTGACTGCCACGGTCCGCCCATAATAGTAATGGCAGCAGCCAGGGCCCGTGCAGAATGAAACGCACGTAGAGTATGCAACATAGTACCCGTCCCAACTAAACGGAGAAGCAAATACAACCCACGAAGCCCTAAGTGTACCCGTCCAAGGAGCAAAGGATACACTTAAGACCGTGTTTGTCCCGCAATGCACCGTCAGTGGGCATACCCAGAGAAGGTGTACCGCAGCATGTCAGCGTGCCGCACCGACATAGGAGTAGCGACTAAGGTTACCACCTGTCCCACTTTGCGAGGGGCAGTCCCTCTATGGGCAGTTGTGTCCCGATAAAAAATATTAAAAATGGCAAATGTGCTAAGATTGTAGGACATAATGATATCCCGTATTTAATGTAATGGTTGCATGAATTGGTTATTTCTGTAACTGAAATACCTAAATGTCACAAGAAACAGAATAAGCAACCAAACTGCCACAACAATAGAAAGCTTTTATTTAGGCAAACAAGTGAAGTTCTATGCTATATAGTGACCGTGGGTATGTGTCGGCCTGTAAAATCAGATGTGAGTCCCGAAAATATCCCACCTTGGCAACTGGAAAAGGTGGCAACCCCAGTAGCGACATGGGCATGGTCACCAGGGTTACCAGCTGTCCCAATTTGCCATGGACAGTCCCTCATTGGACAGTTGTGTCCCGGCAAAAATCGACAAACTGGCAAATGACCTGAGATTCCCTGCCAAAATATTCCCTTAATATACCTGTAATAGTAGCATAAAACATATATTTTGTATATGAAACACATACATGGCATAAGAAACTGAATAAGGAACCCAAATGCTAACAGAATAAGCGTATATTATGGCAAACAAGTAAAGTTCTGTCAACTCCACTTGCTGTGGGTATGTGTTGTCCTGCAAAATCCGATGTTTCCACAAAACATGTCCCACTATGGGCATTGGAAAAGGTGTCAACCATAATGGTCACAAGCAGTAGTGAGAGTACATAGCCGGGTAGCTGTGTCGACATAACAACAGGAAGGAACCAAGATACCCTAAACACAGGCAAACATGTGCATAGCAACATATCCCACACCCAGCAACGTGTCTGTCGCATACACAGGATGGCGTATGTTTAAGTGTAATATCCAGAAGCAGAACCCATGCATGCAGCTGTAATACACAATAGCCTCATTGTAGCATGTAAGTCCCACCCATGAACACCTGTGCACCCAAACCAGCTAGCATCCTTGTGCAGCTATACACCTACACACAATGTGCATACCTGAAATGTGGTAAGAAGTTTGTGTTAGGCAGTGCCAGGTGGGCAAATACGTACCCCACATGTCACCAACCCACCTCAGGTACAGATATGGAAATGGCTGCATGTGAATGTGTCTGCAGAATGTGTACATCCCGCATGTGGTATGTACCCGTCCAAACCATATAGGTTTGCACATGCCACGGTGCACATAACTGTACACATGTGGACAAGTCGGGTTGTTGAACCACCGCATCGATGATTAGCTATGCAGAGAAGTCAAACACATATAGCGGAACATGTGCCTACCAAACAGGACGTCCTAACAGGGTGCTACAGGCAAAGAAGGAAGGGGAAGGTGGGGGAAAAAAATCAAAAC
>NC_056735.1:898331697-898469197 GCF_019279795.1 Protopterus annectens
CCTGTGTCTGGGTGTTTGCTTGTTCGTTGGGGGCCATCCTGCTTGGGGAGATGCAGGTTACCTGTCTGTTGTTCTGGGAGTGTTTGTTTTGTTGATGTCGTGGTGTCGGTATCGCCTGCATGTGTGCTTCCTGCATGTATTCCTCCTTCACATCAGTTATATATCTGCGGATGTTCGTACGTGCCTACTATCCATTGGCATTTTGTCACGGGTAGTTACGGTGATTGTGGTCCTGTACTTGGGACGGCCTGTATGCTACCGGTTGCCTCCTATTCGTGTGGCGCTTGCTTAATTAACAGTCGTGGAACACACAGCGGTATTTACGGGACGGTACGTGGCCACGATCGGTGATAGCCGGGATAGCACATGCGTATTTTCGCCGTACATGCCTGATGCTGTGTAACGTTGCCGACGTATCGTGTTAAGTCTACCATATGGCCGCCATACATACGGGCATGGTTTGTACATGCGTCCTTTGCATCTCCTGTTGGCTATGGTCCTGTGGTACATTCTGGGACATTTCCACTTTGCATCGTTTTACATCACCACGCGCCTAGCCACTGAGGAGCTCTCAGTAGTACTTTGTGGGTACTGCTGTACATATGCCTGTGGTTCCTGTACTGTATGCCTACGCATGTTATTCCACTCTGCCTGTGACATGTCACCTACATACACATTTTACAGTGGCACACACATTACACACACACAGCGGAACACACGACAACCTCACCTCACACATACACATATAGCCGCTTTCGCACCGATGGTTGCACACAGTACCTACATTTACCGCATCACCGGCGGCGGTGTGTACCTCCGCACTCATATCCTATGAATATGATACGCACATGTCCTGTTACTGTACCGTGGCCTGGCGATCATCCCGACCCGCGGATATGCATTGATGCAGGTTGACATTTCCATGGCTGGCGTTCCCTGCTCTGCCCACCCTCCCTGATGATCGGGTTGTCGTTCACTATGTTTACTATGTGGAGATTTCGCGTCTTACTTCTCTGTAAACTTGCATCCCTGGGATTCAATATTTACCTGTTGTACTTTATATCTGTGTATGTGTACATATATTTCTACGTGTGTGATGATATCTATCTCCGTATCTGTGTATGCACATAATTACATATGTGGTCGACTTGCGCCGAAAGTGGCAGCATACGGCTACGCCGTCTGCTGTAGGACCGGTGTGCGGTTGAGGTGTTAGCGTTCCATGCTCCGCTGGCTATTGGGTGTGCAGTGTTTGGGTGGTGCCTATGTTGGAGTCACACATACATCCACCCATACGGTACACATTACGGGCGGACATGTTTGTGTGGCGTCCATTTCACTGTGTGTGCAGGTAGGGAGGTGTCAGTCCATGGGGCCTATGCTGTCAGAGTATGTGCTATACGTTCCCTCTTTGCCAAGGCATAGGCATATTGGGTACGCCTCCGTCTACCTACTGGGGCTGGCACAGTGTGTTCATGACACTGAATGCCCTGTGCCTGTGCTTGCCTTGGCAGTTGTGGCGGGCTTGGTGGCCCTACACCATTATGTCCCTGCAGCAGCTGTTTCCGCAGAATCATATTGTGTAGCATACAACATACTATGAATATGTGGCCACATGTGCCTGGAGAGTACTGCAAGGCTCCACCAGATGTATCCAAGCACCGGAACCGTGATTTCAACATCCCAAACACAAGCTCTATGATTATTCTGGTTTGTGCGTGTGCCTCATTATGGCGTTCTTGCATGTGTGTGTGTGCATTTCTGATGGGTGTCATCATCCACGGCTCCAGTGCATAGCCAGCATCCCCCACAAGGTGACCTTGTGTGATTGTCCCCCCTGGCGAATACCTGATACAGCTGTGAGGCATGCCAGATATGGGAGTCGTGGTAGCTTCCAGGGCTGCCAGCACACACATCCATGATAATGCCCTGCACATTGCACACGACCTGGCAATTGATGGAGGGGTATCCCTTGCGGTTTATGTAGCGTCTACCCTGCTCCCCGGGTGGTGACTTGATTTCTATGTGCGTGCAGTCTATCGCACCCAGTACCTCCGGGTATTGTGCCACACGGTGGAAGTGGCGCATATTGCTAGCCAACTCCTCCTGAGATCTGGGGAAGTTTATATACTCATGGGCATGTCGTAACATGGCATCCAGGAACTGGTGTAGTACCCTGGATGCTGATGCCTGTGAGATGCCCATTATATCCCCGGTTGGCCTTTGAAAGGTACCTGTAGCCAGTATTCACAAGCTCACACATACCTTTGTGTCCACTGGGATGAGCTCCCCTCTGTTGTCTCTTGTTCTCAGGCGTGGCCGGCACAGCTCCACTATTTGCTGTAACGTGTCCCTGTCCACCCTGTAGTGCTCTACTATCTCCAGGTCTTGCAGCCCCTGGTAGGTCACTCTTGGTCTGAACACTCTCCTTCTCCTCTGAGTCCTACGGTAGTTGTCGGCACCCTCCTCCGCAACTCCGTCTATCTCTGACACATACCGATGCATCACGGCCACGGCGGCACCCAACATATACATATTAAAAGTTCCCCGTGTGTTTACACCCTACGGTGCGGCGTTTGGAAAATCGCGCTGTGTGTTGTGTGCATTCACACTTTATACTGTTGTGCTGTATACCCGGTGATGTCATTGGGTGTGTCTGTGCGGCCGTATCTGTGGATTATCTTCCGTGTTTTACTGTTGCAACTGCAACGCTATTGCCTTTAGTGTTACATTACACTTGCCTGCATTGGCTTAGCTTTGCATCTTACCTTACTGTTTCTGCACGTTGCACCTACTATTGCCTGCAGTGCATCCTGCAGGCACATGGCATATGATGCATTTTGCCTGCCGCCAAGTTATGCTACCTCTGTACTTGGCTGTGCTATTTCGGTTCTTTGCTCTTTGCATTTCTGCTACATCCCCTACTATCTTTGCATTCCTATGCCTCCCCTTTCCTGTTTTGCGGGAGTCTGCATGCAGAGTTGTCAGCTGCCGCCGTTTGCCCTTCCTGGATTGATTGGTGTCGATTGCTCATTACGGCTCCAATTACACTGCTTCCGCATTTCCTCATATTCTCCGCATTACCTTCCTATATCCGTGGTTGTTGATGGGGAGGCCGTTCCATGACTGGGTTGGGGAACGTAGTCATCTTCGTGCACATGCATCTGTGCACGCATTATGTACTCTCAGCGCATCTATTTCCTCACACGCTGGTCCTGGTGCTGTGATGTGCATTGTACAGCCCATGTTTGCTGGCCTCCAATGTGCTTCCTCCTACAGTGGCACACCCCCTCTGCGATTGACATGTATTCCGTGTAGGCCACTCTTCGGTGTAATACCGCTGCGCCGTTTGCTCCATCCTTACACCGGCGGCGGTTTTGCGATTCACTATTATCTGCCTCATTTGCATGGCATTGACTGCTAATACATGGTTACGGCGCCGAACACTGCCGCCACTCGTTGACAACCCTTGCGCTGGGGTTGAGGCTTTCCATACATACTATAGTGTGTGGTGGCTGTGCAGCTGATGTGTATTATACTGCTCTTTTAGGACATTGTCATATTATTTCATTGTTTTGCACCTTCTGTGCACATGTCTGGGGGTTCTGCTGTGGTTTCTGCGTACATACCATTTATGTCATTATTTACATTTTGTGCATGTTTTCTTTGGACATTCTCGGTGCCTTTTGCCATTGGCATATTGCACCTGTATGATACCTGACGTTGACAGCCTTCCGTTACCCCTTGGTCATGTTTGGGTAAATGTAAACCGTTTTTTTTTGGTTTACATTGCCGCGTTCTTACGCCTCGCGCCAGGTGGATCGCTATTTGCCTTCATTTGCATGGTGCAATACCGCACACAGTGTGTTTAGCATACCTACGCCAGGGGCGGCACAGGTCCGGCGCACGCCGGTAGTGCACGTGGGATTGGTTCATACCTGAATCGCTCGGTGGCCATATTTGGCTTTATAACGCCGACGCTATGCGGGCGCCTGGCGCAAGGTTCATGAATCCCGGGGTTTGTGTATGGCCAGTGCATTAAACAGACGTTGTTACAATGTAGTATGCAATCAAATCTGTTTTAGACCTTTATGACCACTAAAATTTAATTATTTGTTTGTTTCTCTGTTTTGGGTGCCTCACATCCTCTTAAAACAAACTGCATACCATAACCTTGATCATTGCCATACACACATATTTTTGTGAATGAACGAATAGTAGGAAGGCATAAGGGAATACTGACCAATCAAGTTGAAAACAGTGAGAACTAAATTCCTCCTTTTTACTTGAGTAAGTTCAATAATGAATGTAAAATCTGAATACAGTTGCTGATCTAAAAACATCAGGAAAAAAAACTAAATCACAAACAGACATAGACTAGTACAGGGATTTGGTTCCCTCTTTTTCATCAGTGGTCAGTATCAAGGGATCTATGCTTTTGGTGATCTGGTATACAGGAAATGCCCTCACCACTTTTGCAGATGCATTGAAAAAAATTACTATTTCTTTTTCCTGTGGAGTCAGGTGACTTGCACTGAGGAAGCTCATCTATGAATTTGTTACTTGCTGTGCACGTGCAGGAGATGTACACAAATTGTATCCATTCACTCCCAGGAATGTACTCTGTTCTAACATTACCTAGTTACTATGCTTAACATACAAAACAAAATCAACTCACACATTAACACTTGTCTCAGGAGTCACAGTTCTTTTAACTTACATCCTGTACCTGTTAACCATACACAAGCTTGTTATTAAACAGCTGTATACCTATTAATTTATCTCCACAACCACAAGTGTGTAACACTTCTGATGCAATATTATACCATGACCCCCCAAAAACGTGCACTCTGATTGGCCAGCCTGCACATTGTAAATCGAGTTATATTAATGGAAAAAGGTCCGGTCGCCCGGACTTTTTTCCATTAGTATAACTCTACTTTAAACACTGTCTGCTATGTTAAATGGGTTTAACATATGGCAGACTTTAAATAAGCAACGGATTTCTCCGTTGCTTATTTTAAAGCTGTCTCGCTATGCTAAACCCATTTAACATAGCGAGACAGGTTTTAAAAAAAAAGCGATGGCGAAAGCAAGATCTCCGTTGCTTTTTTTACTGTTTCGCTATGTTAAATGGGTTTAACATAGTGAGACAGTTTTAAAATAAGCAACGGACATCTCCATTGCTTATTTTAAAACTGTCTTGCTATGTTAAACCCATTTAACATAGCGAAAACAGTAAAACAAAAGCAACAGAGATCTTGCTTTCTCCGTTGCTTTTGCCCACAGCTCTGATGTACTGCGCAGGCGCGCAGTGCATCAGAACTGCCACGGATGCCAGACATCTGTGGAAGGGCAGTAAACAGGCATTATACTATGCCATTATTTAAGAAAAGTAATAGTTTCTTTTCTTAAATAATGTCATGGTATAATAGCAATAACCCACTTCTGGGTGGTAATGCTGTACACGGTTGGCTTTGTTTGGTCCGGCCGCCTCGGGACCAAACCACACCAACCATGGGTAAATCCAGCATTACCCACACCCAGGCGTGGGTTATTGCTATAATATACATATGCTGTAACAATTCTCATTAGAAAATGGGCTTACTGTACATCAGTACCCTGATTGGAGAATGAGTGTTCTCCAGCAGGGTATTAATGTACAAGTAATGCCCACTGAAAAATGAGTCCACCTGTTCACAGCAGAATATTGGGCTGCTGTGGAGCTTGGACTGCTAAAGAAATTAATGTCTGCCGTTACTTTTGCACTCGCTAAGCAGCACTTTTGCTGTTTAGCGAGTGTAAAAAAATAAATAAAATAAAATAGAAAGAAGTGTGTGTGTGTGTGTGTGTGTGTGTGTGTGTGTGTGTGTGTGTGTGTGTGTGTGTGTGTGTGTGTGTGTTTATATTTCTGTCTGTGTGTGAGTGAATGCATGTATGAAAACATAGGAGACTGTGTGTATGTGTGTGTGTGTGTGTGTGTGTGTGTGTGTGTGTGTGTGTGTGTGTGTGTGTGTGTGTGTGACAGAGAGAGAAAGAGAGATCAAGAGGGAAGAAAGAGAGAGCAGTCTTGTGTGAGTGCATGTATAAAAGGAGAAGCGACTTTGTGTGCGTGTGTGTGTTTGTGTGTCTGTGTGTGTGTGTGTGTGTGTGTGTGTGTGTGTGTGTGTGTGTGAGACAGAGAGTGAAAGAGAGAGAGATCGAGAAAGACTGAGAGCAATCATGTGTGAGTGAATGCGTGTATGAATGCAGAAGTGACGGTGTGTATGTGTGTTTGTGTGTCTGAAAGAGACAGAGAGACCAAGAGAGACTTAGAGCGATCATGTGTAAGTGAGTGCGTGTACGAATGCAGAAGTGACTGTGTGATTGTGAGAGAGATATGGACAGAGTGACAGTGACCTTGTGTGAGTGCATGTATGAAAACAGAGAAGAATCTGTGTGTGGGTGTGTGTGGGTGTGTGTGGGTGTGTGTGTGTGTGTGTGTGTGTGTGTGTGTGTGTGTGTGTGTGTGTGTGTGTGTGTGTGTGTGTGTGAGAGAGAGACAGAGAGAGAGATCCATAGAGAGTGAGAGCAATCTTGAGTGAATGTGTGTATGAAAGCAGAAGTGGCTGTGTATGTGAGGGAGAAAATGTTTTATTTGTAAAATTGTGTTTTACTTACATATATATTTTTTAAGTACTGCATTATTTTTTTATCTATTTTTGATGTAAAATGCTTCCTCCAACACCATTAGCACATACAACTGAAAGTTTGAAACAGTAGGTGTTGGAACTATTTTACATCAAAAATATAAAAAAAAAATAATAATATAGTACTTAAAATAAACAAGCAAGTAAAACACAATTTTACAGAGACACCTGTCGGGCCTCATGTCACCTCTGGGCAGGAGTTAATTACACATTAACACACACCCTGTTGTGCATTATTGCTTGCTTAACAGATCCATTGAAAAATGTTATGTTCCAAAATTCTGGAAACAATCCTATATAATCCAAATTCACAAAGATAAAACTATAGATGACCTCACTGATTTTAGGCCAGAAACAGTCTATTCCCACTCTCAGCGATGCTAAAAAAGTATATTTGTAAATAGATTTTGGTCCTACTAACAAGAAACAATTAATTAATCCAACACAATCCTGCATTTGACAAGGACATAACACTGAAACCGCTGTTTGCAAATGCTAGGCATACAAAGCAAACACAAAAATCAGGGCTTATAACCTGACTTTATCTTACTAGAGATGCCCAAATCTTTTGATACAGTTTACTGTTAACAAGACGAGCCAAGGTAGACGTGAACATCAATGTTTGAGAGCCATCTTAGTGAAAGATCACAGAGTATCCAATGGCAAGAGATCTATTCTTCTGTTGAATCTAGTACTATAGGTTTTCCTCAAAAATCTTTATTTGAACCTTCAGCAGCTAATATACTTAAAAACAACATGTATGCACTGATTGATTCTGACACCTTAATCTTAAACTCATATTACTTAACTTAGACACATACAAAAACAGAAAGTTGACTACAAAACTCCCACTTAATAGTAAATCCCCACAAATCAAAACTTAACCTGTTTCCTTCCAACTCCAATGTAACCCACCCCAAACATTTCAAATTAACCACCTTAAATAACCCTCCAGGTGAATCAGTTTCCCATACCAAATTACAAGGAATCATCCACATATAAAGTGAGTTCTAGGTAAAGCCATCCAAAAACGTGGTAACTTATGCAATGCCAAACCTCTACTGACAGAACAAACACATCAAGTAATCACCCATACTATTTTTCTCTTGATATGATTGTATGTTTCTGCAATACTCACTAATATATGTATAAAAAGACATTTAAACTAGAGCAGACCTAGTATAAAATTACAAAATTCACCACCAAACTTTCAAAAGAAGCACAGCACTGCATATCCCTATCAAAAAAAAAATATATATATATATATATATATATATATGTATATAAGATTAGAACTTAATAATTATTTAACATCCACCCAACTCAAAACTGCACATAGTATCATGTATGAACTTAATACATGCCCAGCAGTAATTAACCTCATACAAATATACATACTAGCTAGACCTGATGCAATTTACAAAGTCTAGTAAACTTTTTGTAGACTCACTCTATTCAGTTCATGTTGCTGTATAGTGAAACTCTGTCACTACCAAACTTTGCTCACAATTCCAACACAAGTTATTTTCACATAACCTAAAAAACTACTTAGGATGCTCTTCAAACTGTAGATGTTGCATATGTACACAACCCTGTAATATAAAGCACAAGTCCCAAGGGGGAAATATGCTTTCTTGCTGGTTTCAGTTAGAGAAATCTTTTAGGTAGGCCTGCATAGAATAATGTGAATTCATAGGTTCATAGGTAAGTAGTAGTCTAGCTGCCTTTGCAAGCCATTTTAAGCCTAGCCAATGTCCCTTTTTGTGCTCAAAATAATCTGTTCCATTTGGATACAGACTGGCCTTATCCATCTCATTGCTGATAATTATATATTACCCCTAACGAGAATAACTGGAATCATACCATAGATAATTTAAGGAGACCTATGCATGGGATAAAGCATTAGTAGTACAGGCAGCAGTTCTGGGGTACATTTTTTTGTTTCTCATCCATAGATCTATGTTGTACTTGAATATGAACAAGGATGAACTTTGTTTTATGTGGATGGAGAGTCTGTTCCAGAGCAGCAGTATTCTCTGAGAGATATACTTGTCCCTCCAAACTATCCTGTTGATTTTGCAGAAGAGGTTTAGATTCCTAGACCAAGTATTCCTGAAGTCATTTGATTTGCTGATATGCAATTAATCCATCAGTAATGGGTTGGAGGATGCCTTGTATGCCAGACCCAAGTCACCTCTTAACAGTCTGTAGGATACTGAGCATAGACAGGGCTTTGAGTCGGTCCATATAGGATATGTTGTTTAGGCCTTGTATTCTTTTAGTAAGGTATCTCTGTGGGCAATCCAATTGTTGCATGGGTCTGGATAGATACATGCCAAAAGCGGCATTATATTTAATGACTGGCCAAACGTGGGCTGAGTAAATAGGGTCAATGACATCCTTATGTTTATAAGCTGTGTAATATAGTAGGACTTTCTTACAACAATGGACACATGTTGGTTAAAACTTAGGTCAGTGCACATGGTTTCCCAAATCCCAAACAACTGGGTCATTTCTTAGGACATACTGTCAATGTGGTAGTTCCCTGGGATAGATAATTTCTCAAAGGATACGATAATGTATTTTTTGGCATTTAGTTTCGGTCCATGATTTTTGCACCAGTGGTTTATTTGGGACAAAACTTCCTACAGGATGGTTAAGTCATTTAGAGATTCAATGTCTGTTCTTAGCTTGCAGTCATTCATAAGCATAATCAACCAGAACCTTTTGTATGTCTGATCTCTTTGTGGAGGTATCTTCACCTATTTTGATTATCTGCATCCTATCTGTGATACAGTTGGCACTCCAGCATATGACACGGGGGTTTATTCCCAGTTTATTTAGCTTTTCTACTATGGCTGAGTGGAGAACTGTGTCAAAGCTTTGGTCAGGTTGAGATATGTGGTGTGTACCATTTTGCCTTTATCCGTTGCTTTGGTGACCTTTTCAAAAAAATCCACCAAGCTGAGTATGGATGACCAGCCATTGATGAATCCAAACTGAGACAAGTCCAGTGTTTGAAGGTCCCCTATGTCCTGACTGAGTAATTCTTTAATAAGTCTTTCCATGTCTTTATTTGTTATGTTGGTCAGACTTATAGGCCTATAAATGCCTGGGTCTATAGAAGGTCCTCCCTCATGCAGCCGAATAACTGTAGCTGTTCTCCATTCACTTGGTACAAACCTGTATAGAAGCTGAGATTGAACAGTGTTGTTAGGGGTGTGGCTAAATTGTGCATCATGCTATTTAAGATGCATCCAGCAATATTATCTAATTTGCTGAATACAATCAGAGATTGCAAAAGCATGAACTTTGATGAACAAAAAAACAAAATATGAAGCAAATACACATATTGAATAGTCTGGTAACATCTGTAAAGCACAGTGTAAAGGATCTGGACCATACGTGTCCAAACTGTTGCACTCTGTGCTTCTTTATGTGGCCCTTTTTCTTGCCTTATCCAGATATAAAATATTCAGATCAACTGATGTTTAGATACTGGAGTGTGTCTGGCATATGCTGGTTTTGCACACTATCAGAGTATGAACCTTTATCTGATTAATATTTGCTAAGCTTTAATGAAGGGAATGCAGGTGATTGCATTGAAGGACATGTAAAGTTCATCATGACTGTAAGGCCAAACCATATAAACTAACCATTTGCGTATGATATTATCCAGTACAATATGCTGATCTAGAACCACATACCCAGTTTGGTGGAATATTTTTTAAAGTTTTGCAAGCTTTCATCTCATTTTGATAAAAATAATTTTGCATGTTTTATGCTCCCTCTTCCTCCATAAACTGCTGTTTCGCAAGAAGAGTTAACCCTCCCAGAGCCATTGCCAATACTCATGTGCTCTGCTGCCTTCATGTGACACAGAATTACACTATTTTGGTGATTTCCTAATATAAGATTGTCTGTGCAAACTGTGACTACCACTTAGACATTTTTTGTAGCCTACTAGTTGCTAGATATATCATCAAACCTCTCATCCTCACTGTTTTCCTGGTTATTTAATGAAATGCCCTTCACTTATTCCACCATTCTGTTTACTATTGTCACAATATGTTGGTTTCAGATTTTTTCATTTGTTTTTGGATTTTTTTTTCTCTAAAAGCCAGCCCCATATTATTTTGAAGTTTCATGTTACTTTGTGGGAAGGGGGTTGGGGTTGGAACAGATGCAAGGAGAATATCATAGTTTGTAGCTCTCAAGTTAGCCAAGCCCATGCTGTCATCTGGCATTGAAAGAATGTCCGCTACTAATCTAGACCTTGTGACAGAATACAAGATGCAAGTCTCTTCCATGTTTGTATGTAAAATTTGGTAATAAGGGTTGCCTCATGGCCACTACAGTTTCTTTGCAACATTGCCTAAAGTTAGTCAATAGGTTGCATAGCCTTAGTCACTCATGTACTGTGTCTAGCTTAACATCATGTTACCATCAGGTCTGTATTTTATGTCCTGCTGTTCACAATTGCCATTTTCAACTCTATCGGGTGATACCATGTTGCTATCATGTATTTAAAATCTGCTGTTCTCTCATGAACAGATCATGACTGGATACCTCATTTTTCATTTGAACAGGCGAAAATCGAAATGGGCAGTGAGTGTCTGAGCAGAAGTTAGAAGGAGCATGCCCAGGGTGTACCATAATGTACATACAATGATGAAGGGGAGTGCAGCAGTGGTCTTGTTACTGGCATGTGAGTACATAAGTAAGGGTTATATTACAAACTACTGAGTGACTTAACATGGCAGGTACTGCACAAAGTAGTCAGCGTGCACATTTGGTCTGATAGATGTTGTTTGTTCTTTTTATTTTTATGATTTGGAACTGACAGCAGCACCAGGCAGCCTTTTTCCACTTTGACCATGAAGATCAGGAGCTTCAGTTAAATGCGCACCCATTACTAGAGGGCACAATGTCACTAGTAAATAGTGCCATAACACTGTTGATATCTGAGAGCATTGTGCTGCTGCTGTCTAGAGACACAGTGCTATTGTGTCTCACTGCAGGCCTATACAGCATTTGTCGCTAGATGAGCAGCTGGTTCAGTCCAGTTAACTTTCTTGTCATTTTCTTTGATTTCATATCCTTATGTTGTGGAGAATGGTGATCTGCTGCATAAGTATGCTTCATTTATTCATTAGTGCAATGCTGCACTGTGGTACACACTGCCAGTGATAAATGTTCCTTTGTCTTAATTAGGTTGTCATATTCTATGGCTTCCAGTTGAATACTTTTACAAGGTCAAGCACATGCTCCTCTTTATTTTTTCCATTTTGTTCATCACATATTAGCAGTTCTTTGCCTTAGTGTAGAAATGAATTATTAGTGACACACAGTCTAATAATAAGAGGTTTGCCTGTCATTACCCAGAACATACAATACTTGCTGTATTATACTATGTAAAATAATCCTTTTCCTCTTTTGTCTTGTATGTATCAAAAGCTAAGCCATTCTGTGTAACTCTGTGCTCTTTCTTCTATTTCATCTATGTGCACGATGTCTCTTGTTACATCACATGAGACACTAGGTGCTATTATATACAAATCCAGGTAACTTGTGTACCAGTATTACACTGTGTTACTTAAAATACTGTCACACTTGCACATATCTCTGCAGTTTCTGTTATAGTCCTTATTACATACCATTACATGATGTTGTATATTTATGACTGCTTGATCCCAAGTACCAAACCTTAAAGTCACACATGAATACAACCGTATAAACTTCACCAACAATACATTCATGTGGGATCCTTCCATAGGCAGAGATTGTGTAGAAACAGATTATTTGCCAAGTGACATCAGCATACAAATATTAATGAGGATGCCATGGGTATTGGTAGTTAGGTCTCCTGATCTGCAGATGTCATGACAGTTTGTCCTGTTAAACCACTTGTGATTCAGACACAATGTTCTTGGTTGACCTGGTGATGATTTAATATCTACTTTGTTGCAATATATAACTCATAGCTAAATTTGTAATCCAAGCACCATGTGGAATGCCTGCATCATCATCTAAAATGCTTTTGTGGTATCTGGAAATGCTTTTTTTTTTTTTGCTGCATGCTATATCATGCAAGTTAGGACTGCATCAAAAATGTGGGTTGCTGATACCCTTTGTAATGCCAAAAGTATCTGGTGTTAGTTCTAAGAGTTTTCTATGGGACCATATTCAGAGATCTCTGGACATTTTTTTTCTAGTGAGACAGACAAATCCTGTTGAATGGCAGATTCTAATAGAGTTTGCCGCTTATATTATATATGGTGACATTTTGCACACTACACAGAGTAACGTTATCTTGATTTGTTGGTCAAAGAAGATCTGTTTGACTCTATAGTGTTTTATCATTCACATTCCTGCTAAACGTGTGACTTTGCCATCTGCTTCTTCCTTATGCACTGTCCCAATCTGCATACTCTGTTTTCACAGGCCATATCATGCTGGTTGTCAATGCCTCAATACATTCTGCCATCATAATAATCACAACTAATATTTATCAATCACTTGGTACTTTGCATCTGACCTTACTTTATTTTTGCATCAGGATGGGGTTTCTTCATTCCATAATTTGCTATACAAAACCAGCTTTATGAACGAGTTTAATCCCATGAGAGTTATGTTTTCCACAAAGATTTTAATCTACCTATAAAATATTTAAGCATCCCACCAACTGATTTAGTACGTCAATACAACATTTCCTTATCAGCTCAAACCAATATATTAAAGAAGCTTAGCATACAAGGTGTGATAGCAACTTTAATCATTAATAAAGTTATTTTAATATTAAACTGATTTACTACATACACAACAAAGAGTCCAAAGGAAACATTCCTGTCCGGGGTTCTTTTTCCCTCAAATGTCCCTTTCTAGTATGAACCTCAGAGCATAGATATGCAAACTGCTTGTACATATTACTAAACAGACACCTAAGTATGTCAGGCAAGCTATAATGTCCAGAATGCAAAACAAAATAATTTGAATAATGGCATCAAACTCCTTATGCATATCCACAAGCACAGTGTCTACATTTTTTAGTGTCTTAGTTCAGAAATAAAGGATATGCATATCTAAACAAGTATTAGCAGAATATCATGAGTCTGAAAAGAAAGAACCACATGCTAAAGTAATATTTGTAAATGGCTGCCACCAGTGTTTAACATAATAGCCCCTCTTATATGACCTTTTTCCTCATTTAAATAAATAAACAAAACCAACATACATAACATTTTGAAAATCAACATTTTCATGTAAGAAATACTTGCATGCCAGATTTAGCTGTTTAACTAAGCAAATGATAAATCAGGTCTTTTGGCTCTAAAATTTAATATAAACATCATGATTTCAAGTAAGCCTCTAGTTTTGTAAACGTTGAACTCTTTTGTTTTCTTTGATAATACTGCCCTCTTGTGTTACAGAGGATGCATAATTCCTATATTTCATTAAACAGAGGGCTTAACATTTCCTTTATGCATATGTTCACAAAACACAGATGAAACGTTTTATTTTCTGTGGATATAAATCATGGCCTCTTATATCACAATGTGGCCATTTCTTTTTGCATTTGAAATAGCATGAATAAGTAGTGTAAAATAAGTTGAGATATGTTTACCCACTTTCAAAGAAATGTATTTTTTGTATAGGTTTTCACCAGCTAACACACATGGATTTATCTGATACAGTGAATACTGTTTTATATAATGGCATAGTTCTGTAGGTTTAAGGAGGATATTACACTAGGGGCCCTAGAGCTCTTACAAGTGTAGCTATGTTAATCCCAAGTTGCCCCATCTGTCCTTATTAAGAGAACGTATTTTGCAAAACTACTCTTATGGTCAACACCAACTCTCCCTGTCCATGATCGAAATGGGTGCCACCTCCGGAATGAATTTACAATCTCCTATCCATTTGTCCAGGCTATACTTGAATAGTGTTAGTGAGGAGCTCTGCTTCACATGAATTATGTTTGTTCCAGAGGAGCGGCAGGCTCTGAGAGACATATTTCCCTCTCCAGCATGTTCTGCTAATGTCACCGGCTGGGTTAAGATCACTAGAGTGAAGGACTGTTTAGGAGGCATCTTGGAATATTATCAGGACCCATTGATGCAGAGTTCTTAGCTGTGGAGAGTGCAGTCAAGACCTGTTCTTTAATGATAGTTGGGGAGAAATGGCAGAGGGTACTGTATATCCTGGGAGTAATTCGGGAGATGGGGGGTGGAATTATAGTTAAATTTATTGGCCAGTAAATTTGCTATGTAAATAAAAAACATTTTGAAGGGGTAGATCTCTGATATGGTTTGGTTTTAACAAGTACATCCAGTTTGCAGTTGTCTGTAAATTAGGTAAACCATTAGTCTTGGATATTATTTTTTGTTATCATAGTTACATGCCAAACCAGAGAGAACCTGGGGGACTCTAATAGTTACATTAACATTATTTGAAAAGGTGTCTGCCACATAGGCTGTGTGGATTTTCTTTTTGAGACAGTTTTTAATCCATCTTACCAAGTAAGGAGCAATGTTCTTGACATCCTTACAATTTGAGAATGATGTATGTTACTGAATGCTTTCACAAGATTAAGATAAATTGTATGAACAGCATGACCACTAATGGCATCTTGTGTAAGTTTCTTAAAGTAATATGGTATAACAGCCATGATCTTCCTTTGACAAAACTAAATTGTTAGAGGTCAAGCTTAACGATTTTTAATATCCTAACTAATGAGATGGTTGTAATGTATTCCAGAACTTTACAGATCAAACTCTTAGGGCTAATTGGTCTGCACTTTACAGGGTCAGTGGTAGGGCCAGCCTTGTTGTGGGACATCACCACAGCAGTGTGCCAGAATTTGGGTACAAAGCCTGTGGCTAAGCTTAGGTTAAATAATTTAAGAAGAGGTTCAGCAGAAACCTATTTAACACTGTTTAATTATCACTAATGTGCAGAAAGTGTTTTTGGTTTTATATAACATCTTAACAACATGTTCCTTATTAATGATTGGGGTTGGTAAATGAATCTGGGATGAGTGATGTTGAAGTAAGTGTTGTATGGATGAAGCCCACAGAGAACTTGTTTATTGGTATACCTGCAATGTCATTTGGGTCAGTGTGGGCAGTCACATTAAAGAAAAGCTCATAGCAATGCTGAGTGATATTTCTTCATTTTCTGATGCAACTAAAGAAGAATTTGTAGTTATCCTTTGTTTCAGAAGCAAATCTCCATTCATGGCTAACCTTACTTTTCCTTACACTGCTTTTGCATTTTCTTCAGAATACGGTTAATACTATTCTCACTCAGATGAGTTATCACCTTACTGTACACCTTGGAGTTTTTTCTCTTGTTATACAGTCTATGGACCAGATTCCAAAAGTTTGTGGAACCTATTTGTGGGCAACACAGCACACCGAAGGAAGAGTTCACAGCACCAGCTGCAAATGCAATTTAAGAAAACACGCAGAAGCCACTTTGAATACTTAGCTATTCAGCATAAGATAATTGCAGATTCAATACATTCTGATTCAAAAAGACATCAGGTGTGCCCAATGCAATTTAAATGTGACAAACTGCAGCACCAACTCTGTTTCTGAAATCCTTAGTGCGTGCTTTACACCTACAAGGAACGGAAGCCACTGCTATGGATTTTGCCATATTCCATAGTAATACAAAAGAAAAGGAAAGAAAAATGCAACCTGCAGTTAATGAACTGCAACAGGGTGCAGTGATACAAGCTATAAATGAAGGTGTTATGTGCACCTTAGAAGGCAGGCAGCTAGAGTCAGAGCAAGAATGCAACTAAACCAGTTGTCAGCCAGCAAATAATCAACAGATAACCAGCTAGACAGATAACTTGTGGAGGCTATCTGCAACATGTGTGTCCCACACGTCTGTATGTACCTTGCAAGAAAACCCCATACCCTTTGAAAACCAAAATGTGTTTCAGCCTGAGTGTACTTGCATATGGGATATTCCAGAGACACATGGGGGATGCTGTTGGAGTGTTAGAGACAGCTGCCAGCCGTATCCTGGCAAAATTCCTAGCAGCAATGTACAGCACTGTGGATGAGTACACCCACTTCTCATCCACCCCCATGGAGCAGACAATTGTAATGCACCAGTTTTACAGCATTGCAAACTTCCTTCATGTACTCAGTGCAATAGATTGTAAACACATACCTATCAAGACACCAGTACATCCTAAAGCAGACTGATACATAAACAGAAATAACTGGCCATCCTTGAACTTCCAGGTTGTGTGCTTCAGATGGCAGCATGACAAACATCATGGTGAACATCTAATGCTGACTAGGAGGCCTACAAAAGATTGCATGCAACAACCAGAACAAACATACAGTATGTGCAGTCTACTAAAGACTAGGTTCAGATATTTGGACACATCTGAGGGTGCACTGCAATACACACCTGAGAAGGTAGAAGAGATGATAATGGTGTGCACCATGCTGTACAACATGCTGACTACAGCACATGGTGGTCTTCCAGCTGCAGGTGTGGGTGAACTACTCCTAGATCTCCTGATGTCTGAAGATGATGTCACACAGGTATCAGAGAAGGAGGAGCAGGAGGACATAGGGATGAGAAGGCACAGACATAAGGCGCAACCACAAGTCCATGCCCAGGCAACATGGCAACACCTGCCACATACTTTTAAGTAATGACAAGCCACACATATATGAGTTCACAGATTAAACATTGATGTTCAGGTGTTGCCCCACCACAGCAGCACAGGCTGCATTAAATGGCACTTACCCACTAGATGTACACACTGAGTATCACATATAAAAAAAAAAAAAAAATGGCGGCACATTATGTGGCTGCAACTGTGTCAGCTCATCAGAGAGATATGCTTAGTCTGTCTTCTTTTTCACACAAAATGTAGAGAAAATCACTTTCTGGGCTTTTAAGTGGAAGTACATTAACTTACAGCAAACAGAAGCTTCTGGAAATTAAGCAGTTAACTGTTTATGCTGCTGTGTAGATTCCCTGCAGTCAGCAGAGTTCATGGGGCCTATTACACTCACAGAAATATTGGAGCTGTGTATTTTAACCCAGCATGCCTTAAAGTGCCTGAAACATGAGACAGAAGGTTCTGGAACACTCAGGACAAGACAGAATAGGAAAAGATGTCAGTGAACCAGAAAAAGAGGATGCAGGGCAGGAATTGCCGCAAAGCTGAAAATAAATCCTGTCTTCCACCAATATAAGAGTTTCCTTCCATAGATATTTCGTAAAAAATAAACTATTCCACTCCTGTTCCAAGAATTAAATCCACGATGTTATAGTAAACCACTTTAATATAAAATAAACTAAAACAACAAACGTTTACACAGATTAAGCGCTTTCATCTCTCCACGGAGACTTCATCAGAATCACCTAGTAACCATTCTAAAAACATTTTATATCTTTACATTCACTGTAATTGGTTGGCCATTTAGTATTTCAATAATCCAATTATTCATTTGTATAGTCATGCTGATGTTTCACTTAGACCTTCTGGTCTTTTTTAAAAAACCTTAGTAGAAACATATACCATACATTTACAAGTTTGCAAGAATATACATAGTCTTACAAGATGTATATACCACCACATGATAAAAACATTTAAAAAAAAACTTAATATCTAATCTATCAACAAAGTGTTGATGGTAAATATAAATAAATAAAATACCTTTGTGTGTATATATATATATATATATATATATATATATATATATATATATATATATATGTTTGTGTGTGTGGGTGTGTCTCCCTAGGAAACGTATACTAAGTGCATATACAATGAAACATCAGTATGACTATACAATTGAATAGACGACATGCCATATTAAGCATTGCTTACTGTACTTATTTCCTTGTTTCACTTGAAAGAAAGTTACTGTTTGTCATTTTTGCATTTAAGTTACCTGTAACACATTGCACTTAAGTTACCTGGCACTTGCTCACTAAAGCAATTATATAAGTCAGCACTAAAAATTAAAAGCACTACACCCTCACTCCCCACTGGCCCTGGTTTTCAATTATTAAGGAATTCCCAATATTATTCTAGCATGTCCAAAGGTCAGTTGTCAATCTCCTCTCCGGTCCAGCTGGTGAATCTGGGAATCTTGAGGCAATGTTACAACTGCCTCATGTACACAGACAACCCTCTCCTCCTCCCAACAAATTCCAACACATGTGAGAGATGCAACCATATAGCCAAACTGGAGGCTAAGCTCTCTCAACTCAGTATTGGCATAACCAGTCAGGAGGAGAAGGAAACCATACTCACTACAATTCCAGTCTCACATAGACCTACTACGACAGCAAACCAAACACATAATCACACAAAAACATACTCGGAGGCTCTAAATAAAGATCTGCCGAAGCAGCAGAGACCTCCAAAGCAGACACCCAAGCAGCCGCTACCCCAACACAAAACACGTGCAACACATATCTCACAAAGCCAGTGTGCCAAACAGTCACAGCCCTTAAGACTAAACAACACACCTGATACACTTGTAATAGGTGACTCTATCGTCAGGCACACTGACGCCCGCCACCAGGCTGAACAAGGAGAGGGTCATGGTGAGCAGCCTGTCGGGTGCTAGGATCCGCCACATAACACAAGCACTCAGGTCACTCCAAGGCAAGTACAAATATGACTCAGTCATTGTCCATGCTGGTGTGAATGACCTGAGACGTACCTCCCTGGACTACATGAAAAGAGACATAAAGGAGCTCTCTGAGCATGTAGCCCAGGCCGGTATGACCCTGACCTTGAGTGGCATCTTACCCTCACCTAGAATGATGCCACAATATGAAGACAAGATGATCAATTTCAACAATTGGCTTAAGTACTGGTGTCATTCAAAGGGGATCCAATGCCTGTCAGCTTGGGATGATATGCTCGACAAGCCACGATGCTTTGCTAGGGACGGCTTGCACCTGTCACCCCTGGGCTTTCGGATATTGGCAAAGGCTCTTGCTACCCCCATAGTGCCTTTTTTAGGCAAGGCTCAAAAGACAAACCCACCTCCATAGGTATCACAAGGGATAAGAAACTAAGAGTAATGCTGCTCAACGCCAGAAGTCTAAACCTCAAGATGCACGCACTCGAAACTCTCCTTAACATGGAGAACATCGATATCTGTGCAGTAACAGAAACCTGGTTCAGGGCTCCCGAGAGCACCCCAGCACTGCCAGGTTATACCTCATACCATGCTTTTCGGCCCCAAAACTTGGACCGAACCACAAAAGGAGGGGGAGTATCGATATTCATCAAAGATACCCACACCTCCAGGTTGGTGGCAAAGCATGAAGCATCAGAGACTATCCATGTGCAACTAACAGTGGGTAAAACTGCCTTCCAGTTTATAGCCTGCTACAGACCACCCTCCCAAACCCAGGAACCCCACTCGGCCTTCCTGAGAACACTGGAAAATATGAAGGTCTCTCCAAACACCATTATATTGTGCGACTTCAACTACCCAAACATAGACTGGGAGCATTACTCTAGCTCCAACACCCTAGCCCAAAGGTTCCTAGAATTTATAAACTCAAATGCTATGGAACAACTTGTTACCACTCCCACAAGAGGGGAAAACATACTGGACCTGATCATCACCAACATGGGGACTCTATGCTCCAGACCAGAAGTGTATCCCTCACTGGTAAGATCAGACCATAAACTAATCTCACTGGATATTCACATCCCGACCCCACCCCCTGCCCAGAAAACCACAGTGAAAAACTTCTCTAAAGCAAATTTTACACTCCTTAAAACTGAGGTGGAATCCTTCAAAGCCCCCAGGCCTGTGGAAAATACGGCCCAGACCGCAGAATCCTTTATAAACGCATTCTATGAACACCTTCAGGAATGCATGGATCATGCGATCCCAAATAAAACCAAGACCCAATCCTCCAAAGGCAGACATCCTGTCTGGTGGACCCCAGCCATAAACAAACTATACAATAGAAGGAGGAAGCTACTAAATGATAAAGCAAAATCCCAAAAAGGAAAGGCATCACTGATCAGTATTAGCAAAAAACTATGGGCACGCATAAAATTGTCTAAGGCCAGCTTCGAGAGAAAAATTGCACAGGACACTAAGGATAATCACAAGGCTTTCTTTAGTTATGTTAGGAACCTGGGTGGTAATTCCCAGATATGCTCAGAATTAGTCCAAAATGACAAAAAATACACCGAACCCACAGACATTGCCAACATCCTAGCTGACAGGTTCAACGCAAACTTCTCCCCCCCCCTCCCCACCAAAAGGGCAAATATCTATCCCAGCAGAGTGCTGCCCCCCTGACATCTCAGACGCTCAGGTAAGAGCCGCCCTCTCCAAAGCAAAAAACACAGCATCAATGGGACCAGATGGTGTCCCGGCTGCGCCTACATGAACTCAAAGAAGAGCTAAACCCAAACATAAAACTACTGTTCAATCTCAGCCTTACTACAGGATATGTGCCCAAAGAGTGGCGTACAGCAACAGTGGTCCCTCTCCATAAAGGTGGTGCCTCAACGGATCCTGGAAACTATCGCCCCATAAGCTTGACTAGCTTAGTCTGCAAAGCTATGGAAAGGATCATCATGGACCTCATAAATAAAGATATTGGGGACCTACAGACACTGGATCCTACCCAGTTCGGCTTTGTTAAGGGCAGATCCTGCCTCTTAAACCTGGTTGATTTCTTTGAAACAGTCACCAAGGCCATTTGACGAGGAGAAGGTGGTCCACACAGCCTACCTGGACCTCGCAAAAGCCTTCGATACAATACCCCACTCGGGCATTATAGATAAGCTCACCAGCTTAAATATAAACCCCTATGTCACTAGATGGATTGCAAACTGGCTCAAGGACAGAACCCACATGGTTAGAATTGCTGGAGCCATGTCAGACTCCAAACCAGTTACAAGTGGTGTCCCACAAGGCTCAGTCCTGGGACCTCTCTTGTTCGGTATATATTTCTCGGAGGTACAGGCCAACACGGAAGGACTGTGGCTGACCAAGTTCACAGATGACTGCAAACTGGGTGCCATAATCAACTCTCCAGCCGACACAAGCATCCTCCAAAAGGGCCTCATAGAAACAGACAACTGGTGCCAGTGCCATGGCCTCAAGCTAAATGCCAAAAGTGTATAGTCATCCCTTTGGCAAAAACAAAGTGCCCACAAATTACCACATAGGTGGAAATCCATTAAGTACAGAAGAAGTAATTAGGGACCTGGGGACCCAAGTTGATAGCAATCTTTCATTTGACAACCACGTGGCCAAAGTGGTTAGAAAAACATTTTATATAGCCCACCTAATCATGAAGGGATTCACATCTAGATCAGGGAGGTCATCGTGCCTCTTTACTCATCCCTCATCAGGCCCATAATTGAGTACAATGCCCCTTTTGGGATGTACCTTACCAGACACCTGCAGCAACTGGAAAGACCCCAAAAGTACCTCACCAAGAGGATCAAAGGGCTCAAACAGATGCCATATGCTGCCCGGTTAAAGAAACTCCAGCTCTACTCAGTGGCATACCGCCTGTTCAGAGGCGATCTGTGCCTGACGTATAAAGCCATGTCCAACCTGGAATTAATGCACATGCTGCACCTCAGAAAATCCAAATCCCATCGAGCTACGCTTCGAGAGACTTGAACCTCAGCACTGAAATAAATAGGACATGCTGGAGGGACAGATTCATAACCCAGAGGCTCCCTTCACTCTGGAATAAAATCCCAGTCCAGGTTAGGCAGAGTCCCTCATCGACTCTCTTCAAGAGGAATCTTGATGAGTGGATGGGAGATCATAGGTTTACCCCGGGTATCACTTCTGTGTCACTGTTAGATAGAGGCACAGTATACTAACCTCGAAAAAGGGCATAGCAAAATAAATTTAAAATGGGTGGTGAAAGCCAAACACATTCTGGCTAGGCTTATAAATGCCCTAGGGCAGATAGCCTAGTATGAACCTATGAACCTATGAACCTAATAATTGGATTATGGAAGTACTAAATGGCCAACCAATGATAGTGAATGTAAAGATATAAAATGTTTTTAGAATGGTTACTAGATGATTCTGATGAAGTATCTGTGGAGAGATGAAAGCGCTTAATCTGTGTAAACTTTTGTTGTTTTAGTTTATTTTATATTAAAGTGGTTTTCTATAACATCGTGGATTTAATTTTTGGAACAGGAGTGGAATAGTTTATTTTTTATGAAATATCTTTGGAAGGAAACTCTTATATTGGTGGAAGACAGCCTTTATTGTCCTGGAACTATGCCTTATTCTTATTTTTATTTTTTGAGGTGAAAACCTTTGTTTGTGGTTATTGGTTTTTGTGGCGTTTGTTCTGGTTACGAGGAGTCTCCGGATAATGAATAACAGCACCCCGTTGAATGGATTAATCAGGGTAATACAGAATTATTCGCAAAATGATAACCTACTTCCTGATTCTGGAGCAGAATTACCATGCGCACAAAGCAGTCTGAGGGTAACGGTTGAGGCCGAGATGACGTCAGACACCAGAAGTGAACTCAACTGAGTAACGAGGAGAGGGGAGCAGGTCCAGGAAAACACAGCGATTAGAGGAGGTGAGACCGTTGGTCGGCAGACCAGGAGAACTGGGAGTGAACATAATGAGGCTAACAGGAATAACCACTATGCGAATGTGGACTTTAAATCATGGTTGGACAAATCCTTCAGTAAAGCTGATAAACGGGAAGGGAGAGATCAGCCTGATAACATGACCTATAAGGAGAAATGTAAGACTTTCAAAACACTTTTGACTAGGTACAAAACTTTAGCAGTTGACAACTGGTATTTTAACAAATGTTTAAATGACAAAATTGTACCTAAGGGACTTAGGATCAATAAGTTCCCGAACAATACTGTTCTTGACACAGAATTTTTCAAAGTAATTAGTGGTATTTTAAATGAATGTGGTTTGGCCATATTAAAAGCCATGATAAAAAACAATGAAAGTTTGATGGCACAATGTAAAAATGAGGCAGAAAGGTTAAATAGAGAGATTAATGCTGATTTGCTTTTTACTGTTGCTGAATATAAGAATGTTTACTTCAGAACACTGCAGGCTGTAGATAATACTACTACTAAAAGTTACAACAGGAAAGTTATAAAACTGGAAAGAGATTTGAATGAATATCGATGTGGAATAGCCTATTACTGTGACAATAGGAACACTAAAGGGCAATGGAGGTTTGAGGATGGTTATAACAACAACAGAGTAGGTGTAAATGGTAGATTTAGGAAACAAAATGAGTATGACCTCCACAATTATAACAAAAATGGGTATGAACAGAACTATGGGAGAGAAGAGAACCAAAGCGGGGAGGACCCTTTAGGGGGAGGGGGCCGAGAAGGTCCGAGAGGATATGGAACCGAACCCAACAACTGCCCTACGCTCAAGAGATGGGCAATTACAATATTCGCCAATATGGGAGGAATGGTTACAGATGACAGAGATAGGGACAAATTATGAGAAAACAATTGATGGTGACATAAATGAACAAGAAGGTAATTTTGTAAAACAAAACGTTACAGTTTATTCACTTAACAATTTTAATATTTTTAACTATACAGATATAATAATTAATGAGAATTATTTTAAACTATTCACAAAGGGGTTTACTTTTGTTCCAACAAGAAAACCAAGTATTGAGAGTATTATACTTGATGTTAAGATGTTTACTAGAAAACTAAACCTTGTACATATATTCAAAGATGAGGTTTCAAATGAAAGGGGGAATATGTTAAAAAAGAGGAGTACCTACAACCCTCCCCTACATCACGACATATTAAACTTTGAAAGTTGTGTTGTTAGTAGGTTAAGAAAAGAATACAAAAAAGAAAAGAAGATACAGGTGAATTTGTCAGTAGAAGAAGGCAAACTATTCAAAGAACTGAGTGATAATGATAAAATTTGGATAATGAAACCTGATAAAGGGGGAGGGGTTGTATTTATGGATCTATGGGACTGTACCAGTAGAATGCTGGAAATATTAGGTAAAGATAACCGTTATGTTTTGGTTTCAAGGAATGAGGTTAATATTTCTTACAAAAAAATAGATTTTATATTAGAAGAAAATGTACTACAGGGACTGATAGATATTAGTTTATATAATTTTTTAAAAGTCTCTAAACCAGTTATACCAGCCATTTTCAGCATTCCCAAGATACACAAGGCACTAGATAATCCACCCATGAGACCCATTGTATCCTCACAAGGATCAAAAACACAACCGCTTGCTATATATGTGGACACAAAATTAAAGGAATTTCATCTCAACTACCCACATATTATAGTGGATTCTTGGGATTTTTTTAACAAAATTTGAAAAAGTCCATATATAGATGAAACAAGTTTCATTACTATAGACGTAAAAGACCTGTTTTCAGTTATACCTCATACTGAAGGGTTACTGTGGTTTGAAAAAGTGTTAGCTGAAATGGGTTTTTTAACAGCAGATGAGTTTAAACTGGTTTTGGAAAACATGGAGTTGGTGTTGAAATATAATTACATCTTTTTTCAGGGCGATCTATACCACCAAAAGGATGGGGTGGCTATGGGGTTGGCCTGTGCTCCAACTTATGCTAATATTATTATGCTATATTGGGAACAACAGTACGTATTTAAATCCATATATTACCAATACATAAAAGGTTACTACCATTTTTTGGACAATATTTTCATCCTGTGGGATGGTCCAGATGAAATTATAAGGGAATTTATGAATTTTGTCAACCACAGTACTGGCTTTTTACAATTCACACATGAGATTGGTAAGGAAGAAATACACTATTTAGATGTTAGACTATGTAAAGATCATAGTAATAACACCTATAAGTCTAGTATATACAGAAAGGAATGTTATTCAAATGCATATCTTCACTATGAGAGTGACCACCCTTACCATTTCAAAACGAATATAGTAAAGGGTCAGATGATTAGGATAGCAAGGATGACATCGGACAGAAAAGAGTATTTGGAAGAAATTAGAAATGTGCAAAAAATGTTCCAGGAAAGGGGATACCTGGACGAGTTAATTGAACCCATCAAAGAATATGTTATACAGAGATGGGGAACTGTATATGTACCATTATTAACCAACAAAGAAACATTAAAGGATGAAAAAAGAAAAGTCAATAGTGACAATAGGAAGATACAGTTCTCGTATTTAACACTGACTTATTACAATGGAATGGGATGGTTAAAGAAATGTATAAATTAAATTTGGGGGATGCTTAGTACCATACCAACAAGGGTGAGTGTTTTCCAGAACACCTTAAGATATAGTTTTAGAAGGAATAAAAATTTTAAAAATATTATGGAGATGAATAAGAAAACAAGTGTAGGGGGAACTTGCTTGAAATATGGTACCTTTAGGTGTGGGAGATGTACATAATGCCCCTTTATAGCAGGGTTAAAAGAAGTTAGGATTCCAAGTATAGATATGACCTTAAGAGCAAAAAGATACAACAGTTGTTACTCAAAGGGGGTTGTCCACTTGGCATACTGTAAAACCTGCTGGGGGTATTATGTAGGTAAAACAGAATGCCACCTTAGAGTAAGAATATATGAACACTTGAGAGACATCAATAAGAAAAATGAAAATAATGCTTTATATAGACATATTGTCATGTAAAGAGGCTGACTTTAGGTTTTGGGTACTCGAGGAGGTCGAGCATTTTGAAAGAGGAGGTGACTGGGAAACTAAGTTAGAATTTAGAGAAATGATATGGCAACTCAGGCTGGATGCATGTAGTGGGAAAGGCTTGAATGACCATATCTCTATAACCCCAGCCCTAAAATTGCTTTCAGAAGACCCAAAAAGGCACAATATAAAAAGTAAATAAGAATTTACCAACTAGTAATATGCACTTAGTATATGTTTCCTAGGGAGACACACCCACACACACACACACACACACACATACACATATATATATATATATATATATATATATATATATATATATATATATATATATATAGATATATATATATATATATATATATATATATATATATATATATATATATATATATATTTATATATATATATATATATATATTTATATATATATATACAATATATATACACAAAGGTATTTTATTTATTTATATTTACCATCAACACTTTGTTGATAGATTAGATATTAAGGTTTTTAAATGTTTTTATCATGTGGTGGTATATACATCTTGTAAGACTATATATATTCTTGCAACTTGTAAATGTATGGTATATGTTTCTACTAAGGTTTTTAAAAAAAGACCAGAAGGTCTAAGTGAAACATCAGCATGACTATACAATTGAATAATTGTATTATTGAAGTACTAAATGGCCAACCAATGATAGTGAATGTAAAGATATAAAATGTTTTTAGAATAGTTACTAGATGATTCTGATGAAGTCTCCGTGGAGAGATGAAATCACTTAATCTGTGTAAACTTTTGTTGTTTTAGTTTATTTTATATTAAAGTGGTTTACTATAACATCATGGATTTAATTCTTGGAACAGGAGTGGAATAGTTTATTTTTTACGAAATATCTATGGAAGGAAACTCTTATATTGGTGGAAGACAGCCTTTATTGTCCTGGAACTATGCCTTATTCTTATTTTTATTTTTTGAGGTGAAAACCTTTGTTTGTGGTTATTGAAAATAAATCCTCACAGGCCTGCTCTGCCTTCAATACTGCTAGCAAATGCACCCTCGATGGACAGTAAAATGGATGACCCGAGGCTGGATCAATACAGAAAAAATAAGGTGAGAAATACCAGTTTATTGATGATTACTGAGACTTCACTGTATAACAAGATCAATGATAGTGCTGTTAGCTTAGAAGGTCTCACACTCTTTCATGCAGACAGATGTCAAGCTTTGTGTGGAAAGCCCAAGGAAGGTGGAGTCTGCATCTATGTGAATGAAAGATGGTGTAAGAACTTTGAGATTGTTCAGTCACAGTGCTATGATATTCAAGAGTTTCTGGCCTTAAAATGCACACCCTTTTATGCACCTAGAGAGCTAAATGGAGTATATGTAACAGTGGTATACATCCACCCAGTGCAAACACCACTGAGGCCTTGAGCAATCTTTATAGCTCTATCTGTGAGATAAGAGGAAAAACTCTGACTTTGTACATGTGGTTGCTGGTGATGGTAATCAAGCAGATCTGAGAGAGGTGCTAACCCACTACTATCAGTTTGTCAATTTGTAGATTTTCCTACAAAGGGTGCTAGTCACCTATGAGAAAGGCAATCCTTTTGAAATCTCCAAAAATGTTAAATTTAAATGTATGTTTTCTGATAAGAAACCATTTACCCCAAACGGAAAAGACCCAAATCCATTCTTAAAATAAATAGAGATCCCTCTAGCTTCACTTCAGGGGATGAATCATCATCCAATACTGAGGTTTATGATCACCGCACAGTTGTATCACCAGACCTCAAGCAAAGTAATTTGCAACACTCTTTAGGGTCAGGATCAGGAGAGGGGGAGGAAACATAGGGTCAATAAGCAAATTGGAGGGGCTCCTCAAACTGATGACACAAAGGTAGACACTTGTATTAATGTGCATAACATTTCTTCTGTAACCCTGTCTGAAACTGAAATAAAGATCTTGAACAAAGGCCTGAACTTTGTACTTGTTTTTTTTTTTTGTTCCTGAACATACTTTGGCTCAGGATATGATGGATTTTTGTCACTTACTTAGTTTAAGGCTACATTTTGATAATGCTTCAACCAATACCCAGAGAGGTTTTAAATTTCGTGGAACTACCTTTATGCCCCCTATGTCACCTATTGTATTGATTTTTCAATCTAACGTTCTTAAAGATCTACACTTTAATCTTCATGAGTATAAGAACTTTCCAAACAATTTGTCTGAGATTGAGGAACAATGTATAGGTAGTTTAAGGAATAACAGGGATATTGGTTATCCTACCTGAGGATAAAGAAGGAGTGGTGGTGATACAGGAGTGGGTTTCTTATTGTGGGGAGGCACTGAAACAGTTAGAGTATGGTACATATTATATGGCCATGCCATTGGATCCCACTAGGAGTTTTAAAATGGAAATCAGCAGCTTTCTAGATGAAGTCAAGGAGGAAGGCATTATCACTAGTGCAGACATCTTCCATCTTAAGGTACCTGGCCCCAAACAACAGTATCTCTATCTTTTACCCAAGATCCATAATGATCCCAAAAATCCACCGGGGAGACCTATAGTGGCAGGTAGGGGCTCCCTTGCTGAACCCCTCTCCAAATTTCTGACACAATATTTGAAACCCCTGTTAGTTTACGTACGGGCTCATGTTCAGGACACTACCCAATTTTCCGGTACTTTTTCAGATATGCAACTGGAACAGGATTGGCTTCTATGTACTCTGGATGTCACCTCTTTGTATATCAATATTCCACATTGGGCAGGGTTGTTAGCATTATAACATTGGCTGGATAAATCTGAAATGGATGAACTGGGTTTTAACACCTTTCTAGTTTGCTTGGCTGAACACGTTTAACAAAAAACATGTTCTATTTTCAAGATCAATACTGTTGGCAAGTAGAGGGAACAGCCATGGGGGCCTCCTTTGCACCCATTTATGCCAATCTGTTCCTGGCATACCTGGAGGAGGAGTTGATTTATGATGCACATCACAATTTGTATATCAACGAGATTGATATTTGGAAGCAATACCTCGATGATTGTTGGTTGGTGTGGTAGTCTGATGACATTTACTTGCAAGAGTTTGTGGATTATCTTAATGAGAATAAATGGAACATTGAATTTAAGGTTACTTTCAGTGTGACTGAAATTACCTTTCTGGATGTTCTTGTTAGTAGAAATCTGGATAATACATTGGATATCCAGGTATAGGAAATTTCCCCAATATAATTCTCTCTTGCATGCTACCAGTTTCCACCCACAACATATCATCTGGAGCATCTCAAAATCTCAGTTTTTAAGGGTCAGAAGGATTTGCGCCAACTCTTTGATGTAGGACCAATATAAAAAGGACACAAACCATCAGTTTCAGGATAGGAGTTACAAACCAGGGGATATTAGTAGGGCTTGCCAATTTGCCATGAGACAGGATAGGGCTAATTTATTGGAATACAAAGTACAGTCACCAGATATTCAGTTTAGGGTGAGATGTGTTACTACTTTTGGCAGGAACACCAAATCATTTATGCACATTATTAATAAATATTGGAACATCCTGATAGCAGAGTATACACTGTCTGAACATTTGGGGGATAGATGTTCTTTCTCCTTCCACAGGGGCCATACATTGGGTTCTTTATTTAGTCATTACAAAAGGTTTGACCATAGGGGGATTTCTCTCATCCAACGGACACTCACGGGGGATACATTGGTGGGATGTGTCCGTTGTGGACATTGCTCCCATTGTCACAGGGTGAATAAAACTAAGGAATTTACCAGTAAAAATACATCCGCAGTCTTTGATATCTCTTTTTTGGCAAATCGCAGCACAAGTTGGGCAATATATTTGGCTAGTTGTCCATGCTCTGTGTTTTATGTGGGCCAAACTTCGAGACTTCTTAGACTTAGAATCGGGGAACATGCGAGTGATATAAAAAATAAAAGACAGTCCAATGTCCTTTTTAAACATACTTGCAAACATAATATTGCTTAATTTAGATTTGCTATAATTGATTACATATTGGGGAATTGTAGGAACAAATCTGGCTGGCATACCATTTTAAATGTTAAAGAAAAAAATGGATTATCAAACTGGGGGTGGGTGGGCTTTTTCCTCCTGGTTTAAATGAGCATCTTTAATTAACCAATAGGAAGTTGTTTTGAATCTGTGCATGTGTATATAAAGGGCTTTTTTGTCCCATTATTTGTATGATGTTTGTTATTTTCACTGAAGAAGGCTATTAAGCCAAAACCGGTTTGGTTTGGGTGTTGGGGCTTTTTTCCCCTCAACCTGTGGTGCTGTATATTTTGGTGCATTAAATTGTTATACCACACTTTGTGCTGGCTCTGCCTTTTTGAATAGTTCTTATGGATACCATGATTTATGTGGCAAAAATGATGGAGATCCTGAATGATGGCACTAAGTATTCCAGGGTATCTATTAATGAGATTAACATAGCACATTAGAAGAAAGACAAACCTTGTGCTAAAAGAATTATTAGAAGAAGGAATGATTGACTGGAAACATTCAAATATTTATGGATTGCTAAACTCCTGATACCATCCATGAAATCCCTAAATGATCCTCCCTTCATGCCCATAGTGGCCATAAATGGTTCCAAGACTTACCCTATCGATAAGTTTATAGACTTCAAACTAAAAAAAGTCTAGATTGAGCAGAATAGTATACTGAAAGACTCCTGGGAGGTTTTAAGGGGCATGAAACTGAATTTGTACAAGAAAGAACTGATCTTTTTAACAATAGATATTGTAGATCTTTTTACGGTGATACCTCACCCAATGGCCTTTCATGGTTTGAAGAAGCCTTATTGGACAAGAAAGGATTTTCTAATGATTATTTTAAGGTCTGTTTGGAATTAATGGAACTCATGCTGTGTAATAATTGTTTATATTCTGAAGGGGAGTATTTTAAACAGCAAAGCGGGGTAGCAACAGGGGCCTGTTGTGCCCCAACCTATGCAAATACAGTGTTGTCTGTTTGGAAACAGAAGTTTTTAAGTCCATTTATGGTAAATGTTGGAATTGTTACAAGAGATACCTGGACAAAATCTGTATTTTTTGTGTAGGATCTGAAGACATGATGTATGAATTTCTTAATTATATTAACCAGACCACAAACTTCCTTAAATTTGCCTATAATATTAATAGGGACAGAATTGACTTAGATGTAATTATACACAAGATCGATGAAGTCCAGGGTTTCAAATCCAAGATTCACCACAAAGTCACATTCTCCAACTCTTATTTATACTTCACTAGTGCCCACCCTTACAAACAAAAAAGGAGCATCGTTAAAGGACCATACATTAGGCCATCTAGGATGACTTCACAGGAGAATGATAGTTTAAATGAATGTAAAATCCTATATAATATGTTTAAGGAGAGAAAATACTCTGGGAATATGATGGATGAGGTGATTAAAGAAGTGATGAATGAAAGGATGGGGTAAATATACAGTAAGTGTATTTTAGGGGGTTGAGGAAAATGAAAATAAGAACAAGACTTTGGAGAAAAGTGCGGTGAACAATGACGTGAACTACAAAGAAGCATATACCATGTACTTTAATAATGATACTAGAAATATCCAAAATGTAATTAGTAATAAGTGGAGGAAGTTTGCTAGCTTCTCAGAACCTCTGAGATTTGTTCTGAAAAAAAAAAGCAAAAACATTAAGGAAATGTTAGAACACAATCCAAAGATGAGAAGATGGCAGAAAAGACCTGGTACCTTTAAGTGTGGGGCATGTGGACAGTGCCACTACATATCAGACAAGGAATTTATTTATGTAAAGGTAAGAGATAGGTGGATACAAGCCACCACCTACTCAAATTGTAAAGTGTTGGATTAGTATATTTAGTAGAGTGTAAGGGCTGTGGTGCTTTTTATGTTGGAAAAATACATGCAAACTTAAAAAGAGAGTATATGAACACCTATATGATGTACAGGAGAAAGATACAACTAATGCACTGTATAAACACACTTTAGAAAACAAACATGCTGGGTTTAGTTTTTTTTGCCCTAGAAGAAATACCTCAAGACCCAAGAGGGGGCCATGGGAAACCAGAATAGAATATAGGGAGGTATAATGGCAGTTGATGTTAGAAGGCAACAGGTCACCGGGCTTAAATGAAAACATATCCCTGGTACCCATTTTAAAATTAAGAGCTGCTAGACTCTAAGAAAATATTCTTATGGTTCGGTGACATATATACACCCCCTTACAGTCAACCCCTTGATTTACATCGAGTACAAATAATTCTTCAGAAAATATGTTCAGCACTTTTGCACTGGTTTGTTAAGACTTTACATAATTTATTTATACTTCAGACCACTAGATAACACAACCATTCATGAAAATAACAGGATTTAGGACATATTTCTTACTTAATGAAATTTATACATATTTTTCAGGCTTTTCAAAAGATATATATATATATATATATATATATATATATATATATATATATATATATATATATATATATATTGTTTTTTATAGATTTTATTATATCAATCAGAGATATTTTATAATTCACTTATTAGTATTTTTAGCTGACTATTTTCATCCTTTATCTTCACAGTGGGAACTTCTGTATCTTAAGAATGAATTTTAAGATTAATTAATGGTTTTATTGGAATACTTGTTTTGGTGATGGGATTAGGGTATTTAAGAACATCATTTGTAATGACATTGGTGCTGCGGTAGCATTGTCGCCTCACAGTAAGACGTTGTCCTGTTTGATTCTCAGCTAGAGCGTCTTCTGTGTGGACATATGTGTGAATGGGTATACTTTCGTTGAAGGTTATGCATCAGGGCTGGCAACTCAACACATAAAAATCTACTGCCAATCATTAGCGGACCAAAGTTTCGCTGTGGCGACCCCTAACCGGGAAAAGCCGAAAGACACAATAACATTTGTAATGACATTATATCTGATGAAGTCCTGGTGTTTAGAGGATGAAAATTCAGTGATTCTGTTAAGCGTTAATAAAGGATTTTGTTTATAACTTTATAACTCCAGAAATGTTGTCTCCTTTCATCTGGTGCCTCCAAGTGTCCTTTTTATACTGAGCCAGTAGTTATAAGACTTGTGTTAAGAATCATCAATGAAGAAATATCCATAACAATGAAAGGACATAGTACATACAGATAATGTTGGAATCTGTAGGTTTCCATACATACACCAGACCGTCACCCATAAGACATAGAGATGATCTGTAAATCAGTCTTTATGCACTGTTTACTTTTTCTATGTAAATCTGTCTACACCAGTTCATATGGGAAACTAATGCATTTCCTTAATGCAGATGGCAGCACCTGTATGCATAAAGGTAAATCAGACATAACTCCAGTGAGTTACAAGCATTTGTCTTAAATGTGTACATTTTCAATAAGAATAGCTCCAAACATGTATATTTGAGAATGAGTAATAATAACAGAAGTAATATTCCCCAAAACAAAAATGCTATCAGGTGGCAATTTACCTTATCAGCTACCTATGACACAAATATCACTGAAAGTAAGAGCAGCTAACGTGGACCCATCTTTAAGTACCATTTGCACCATACATAATTAATGAGGTTCATTAAAATTTTGAAATTCCATTGGTGCATGTCAGTGTAAGTTCTTGAAATTTGGCACATTAACCAATAGCTCAGTGTAACCCAGCCACTGGGGATGCGCAAGCCAGTGCATTTATTTGTGCCGGTCCCAAGCCCGGATAAATGGGGAGGGTTGCATCAGGAAGGGTATCCAGTGTAAAATTTTGCCAAATCATGCATGCAGACAACAGAACATACCAGATCGGTCGAGGCCTGGGTTAACAACGACCGCCACCAGTACTGTTGGCCAACAGGGTGCTGTTGGAAATAGGGCTACTGTTGGTCAAAGGAGGAGAAGAGGGGGAAGGCATGCCCGAAGGCAGGTAAAGGCTAGGACTGTGATAGTGAGGGTCGGAACTTTGAATGTTGGCAGTATGACTGGTATAAGGTGAGAGCTAGCTGATATGATGGACCGAAGGAAGGTTGGTATATTGTGTGTGCAAGAGACCAGATGGAAGGGGAGCAATGCTAGGTGTATCGGAGGAGGCTTCAAATTGTTTTATCATGGTGTGGATGGGAGGAGAAATGGTGTAGGCATTATCCTGAAGTAACAGTATACTAAGAGTGTTTTGGAGGTGAAAAGAGTGTCGGATAGAGTGATGTTTATGAAGCTGGAAATTGATGGTGTAATGATAAATGATGTTAGTGCATATGCTCCACAAGTTGGGTGTGCGATGGATGAGAAAGAAAAATTTTGGAGTGAGTTGGATGAAGTGGTGATAACTGTACCCAAGGGTGACAGACTGGTGATTGGAGCAGATTTCAATGGGCATGCTGGTGAAGGGAACAGAGGGGATGAGGAAGTGATGGGTAGGTATGGTGTTAAGCAAAGGAATGCAGAAGGTCAGATGGTAGTGGAATTTGCGAAAAGGATGAACATGGCTGTGATGAATACGTGTTCTAATAAGAGGGAGGAGCATAGGGTGACATACAAGAGTGGAGGAAGATCCACACAGGTGGATTATATCTTATGTAGAAGGGCCAGTCTGAAGGAGATTGGAGACTGTAAAGAGGTAGCAGGGGAAAGTGTAGTTAGACAGCATAGGATGGTGGTTTGTAGGATGACATTGGTGATCAAGAAGAGGAGGATGAGTGTGAGGGCAGCACCGAGGATCAAATGGTGGAAATTGAAAAGGGGTAATTGTGAGGTGATGTTCAGGGAAGAGTTAAGACAGGCAGTGGGTGGCAGTGAAGCATTACTGAATAGCTGGGTAACTACAGCAGAGCTAGTAAGACAGGTGGCTAGAAAGGTGTTTGGTGTGACATCTGGAAAGAGGAAGGAAGACAAGGAGACCTGGTGGTGGAATGAAGAAGTACAGGAGAGTATACAGAGAAAGAGGTTGGCGAAGAAGAAGTGGGATTGTCAGAGAGATGAAGTAAGTAGACAAGAGTACAAGGAGATGAGCTGCATGGCAAAGAGAGGGCTGGTGAAGGCCAAGTATAAGGCGTATGAAGAGTTGTATAAAAGGTTGGACACTAAGGAGGAAGAAAAGGACCTGTAACGATTGGCTAGACAGAGGGACTGAGATAGTAACGATGTGCAGCAGGTAAGGGTGATAAAGGATAATGAGGGAAACGTACTAACAAGCAAGGAGAGTGTGTTGAGCAGATGGAAAGAGTACTTAGAGGGGCTGATGAATGAAGAGAATGAGAGGGAGAGAAGGTTGGATGATGTGCAGATAGTGAATCATGAACTGCAGTGGATTAGCAAGGAGGAAGTACGGATAGCTATGAAGAGGATGAAGAACGGAAAAGCTGTTGGTCCAGATGACATACCTGTGGAAGCATGGAGGTGTTTAGGTGAAATGGCAGTGGACTTTTTAACTAGATTGTTTAATGAAATCTTGGAAAGTGAGAATGGAGAAAAAGTATTTTTATACCGATTTTTCGGAATAAGGGTGATGTGCAGAGCTGTAGTAACTACAAAGGGATCAAATTGATCAGTCACAGCATGAAGTTATGGGAAAGAGTAGTAGAAGCTAGTTTAAGAAGGGAGGTGATGATTAGTGATCAGCAGTATTGTTTCATGCCAGGAAAGAGCACTACAGATGCAATGTTTGCTCTGAGAGTGTTGATGGAGAAGTACAGAGAAGGTCAGAAGGAGTTGCATTGTGTCTTTGTGGATTTAGAGAAAGTATATGACAGGGTGCCTAGAGAGGAGTTGTGGTATTGTATGAGGAAATCAGGAGTGGCAGAGAAGTATGTAAGAGTGGTACAGGATATGTACGAGGGTAGTGTGACAGCTGTGAGGTCTGCTGTAGGAGTGATGGATGCGTTTAAGGTGGAGGTGGGATTACATCAAGGATTAGCTCCGAGCCCTTTCTCATTTGCAATGGTGATGGACAGGTTGACAGACGAGATTAAACCGGAGTCCCTGTGGACTATGATGTGTGCATATGACATTGTGATCTGTAATGAGAGTAGGGAACAGGTGGAGGAGACCCTGGATAGGTGGAGATATGCTCTAGAGAGAAGAGGAATGAAGGTCAGCAGGACTAAGACAGAGTATATTTGTGTGAAGGAGAAGGAGGATAGAGGAATGGTGAGGATGCAGGGAGTAGGGGTGGCGAAGGTGGATGAGTTTAAATACTTGGAATCAACAGTTCAGCGTAATGGTGAGTGTAGAAGAGAGGTGAAGAAGAGAGTACAGGCAGGATGGAGTGGGTGGAGAAGAGTGTCAGGAGTGATTTGTGACAGACAAGTACCAGTAAGAGTGAAAGGGAAGGTCTACAAGAGGGTAGTGAGACCAGCTATGTTATATGGGTTGGAGACAGTGGCATTGACAAAAAGGCAGGAGTCAGAGCTTGACGTGGCAGAGTTGAAGATGTTAAGATTTGCACTAGGTGTGATGAGGATGGACAGTATTAGGAATAAGTATATTAGAGGGTCAGCCCAGTTTGGAAGGTTTGGAGACAAAGCCAGAGAGGCAAGATTATGTTGGTTTGGACATGTGCTGAGGAGGGATGCAGAGTATATTGGGAAAAAGATGCTAAGGATGAAGCTGTCAGGTAACAGGAAAAGAGGAAGACCTAAGATAAGGTTTATGGATGTGGTGAGAGAGGACATGCTGGTGGTTGGTGTGATAGAACAAGATGCAGAGGATAGGAAGAAATGGAAACAGTTGATCTGCTGTGGCGACCCCTAATGGGAGCAGATGAAAGAAGAAGAAGAAGAAGAAGAAGAAGAAGAAGAAGAAGAAGAAGAAGAACCAATAGCTCAGTGTAATGAGCAGATGATCCGCATAAGTAACTATTAGGTATCAATAAATGGTACCATGTGTAGTATGTGCCCGTTATCTTCCTATAATCTAAGAATATGACATAAGCCCGACTTTTAAATATTCATTCTGATACATTTACTTATCAGACCATTACCACCTGTGAACTAAGTGGGACCTCAGTCAGCATTTTTCCATTTATACTACATTTTCCATTGGACTATCAAGATGGCTACTTCCAGGAGGATGGAACATATCTGGGAACACAACTGGACATAGGAGGACAACACACAGATGCTGACCATCTACACTGGAGTGGAGCATTGGATGAGAGCGAGGCCAAGGAACATCATAATGACCAACATCTGGAGCCAGATTGTGAGGGAGCACGGATGAAATATGGGGATCTACCAGACTGGAGTGCAGGTTCATCACTACTATGATGACCTGCATTGGCGTGACACAGAGGAGCTTCACTGGAGTGTCACCAATGTGCAGAGATAGCCCCTAAAGTAAGTGCCACAATCTTATGTATAGCTGAGCATTCCTACAGAATTTTGAGGTATAGCTGTGTCCCAAATATATCAGATACATGGCTTTTGTAGCCATTAATTAGCTGTTTTGACAATTAGCTTATCTGGATAATTATGATGACATGGTGACTGGTCTCCATATAAGTATGGGTTTTATTCACATGCTGTTTATTTATTTAATAATGTTTTTAATATACATAATTTGGAACTTTGTAGATGTACATCTATTTTCAAACATATAACTACATCATGTCACACATCCACACCTGTAATGCCTAGGCAGCTGATTACTACACATTTCATAGTCATCTGTTATAGTATGACATTATCACTTATATATCTGAATAGTAACCATACCTCTCAACTGTACAGATTTTCACAGAATGTCCAGATTTTTGCCTCCTATTTTTGGTCCATTTTTCATAAATCTGTGTGTTTTTTGGCAAATTAGTGGCAAATTATTAAAGATTAAAGTTAGAAAATAATGATAGACATTTGAGTTTCAGACTTCATACCCTTCTGAAAATTCATGCTAATGCAAAACCTATTATTCTATCAACTTTCTAAGTTTGTAAGAGCAGTATTTAAAAATTGTCAATATTCTTGGGCCTTTGTCCCACTTTTGTTTACGACTTTGTCCAGATTTCTTGCTCTAAGAGGTTGAGAGGTATCGGTGTATGTGTGTGAGATTTACTTAATGGCAGCCTTGTGTGGGTATGCAGGCATTACAGAGCTTCACTGTGTTGTTACTTTTATTTTAATTAATAATAGTCTAACAGCATGCAGGCATCACAGCTTCCAGTCTTTGCTTCTTTCAGACTGTGTTATTTAATGATACCTAGTAACTATGAACCTGTTATCAGTGTGCCATCAATTCTCTATTGCAATATTACTATTTTATTTTTTTTAATCTAGTGTAGGTAATTTATTCCTGAAGGGCAACAACAGACACTTTATTTGTGGATGAAACAATGAAACATAAAGTTGTTTGCTAGCAGTAAATTCTTCATTAGTTACAGATCTTACAGATCTATTTAATGTGGATTATTTATATGACTTTTACTTCTACAGAGATTGTGCTTGAGCCATATTTTTGTTATCTCTTCAGTTTGCATTTGAAAGTTGGTATCCCGCAATTCTATTTGGAGTGGGCGGGGTTACACAATTATGTATGCAAATATTATGTTAAGCAGCGTACAGATTTGTACCTATTTTCATGGGCCTTTGTCCAGATTTTTGATGTTTCCAGGTTGAGGTATGAGTAACACATCAATAATTTCTTTACTTCCTTCCTTCCCCTTAAAAAAGTGAACATTCTTACTACAGTTTAAGCCAAAGGAATGCTTGTCCGACTGTTTACATATATGTTTTCAGTTATGTGTTGATAGCTGTTATTTCTTTAGATTATAATGCCAATAAGTTTTGGAAGTTTCAATATTCATGCATTATCCACAGGAATACAAATTAACACAAGTAGTACCTGTTTGCTAAAAAGAAACGTGTTCCCTGTTAGTGCAGCCTGCAAGGAAACCCTCTAATATGCTTATATTTTGTAGTGCTGTGGGTTCAAATCCACATAGGGGAAACAAATTAACTTGGTTTGTTTTACACATACTTGAATTTTCTTCTCTACATTACTACGTATTGATATAAATGTTTATTTTGTGCATGGTTATGTATAACTCTGTTATTCATCAAATTTCTATGAATATGTTCATAATCTGTAACAGTCTGTTAAAAGCAGCTCATATCATTAATTTGTTAACTTTATTTCACACATACTTGAATATTCTTTTCTACAAAATGTTTATTGATATTAACATTCATTCTCTGCATGATTACAGATAACTCAGTTTATCATCGAATTCCTATGAATATGTTTGGAATCTGTAATGGTCTGTTAGCAGCTTTTTAAGTGCAGGTTTAGTAAAGCTTGCTACAGACTTTTATATATCTGACAACATTTTATGCAATAAGGTATTATTTTCAGAAGTACTATTCATTGTTATCTTGTCATTGAATGTTAAATTCACTTCAACAACCACCTCATCCTTATCTTTTGAAAGAGTCTGGTAGTCAGACTTACAGATGAAATGTAGAACAGGGAGCTACACTGAAGTGTGCATTTCCTTTGTGATGCACACTTTGCCAAGGAATATCTTTAAATGTAGACCTCCACATACCTTACTGTGTCCCTGATATACAGCACCTTTTATGTCTCTGTTAATAGCAGCTCTGATACATGACATTGTTCCACTGTCCCGCTGTTTGAGGAATGAAGGTTTTTCATTGCTGTTAATGGTTGTGACCATAGTGCTGATGTGAATTCATTCTTGTTAAGTAGTTACTTATATGCCCATCAGGTATTCATTTTTTAAATCATAAGCCATGATCAATATTAGTGATCCATCCCACCTTCAGGTGATGTAGTAACCCCAAGCCTTTTCACTGCATTCGCAAGATGCACTCGCAGATGCAATATGTTAACTAAACAGAAAGATGCCTAGGTATACAATGGTAAGATTAGAGTTTGGCTGTACATTAGAGTTGCAGGTTTGAATTTCATGTTTTTCAATATATGTTCAATTATATGAATATCTGTATATGACTGCAGAATATGGTTGTTGATTACATAGCTCCTGAGCTGAGCAGTGTTTACCCCTGCTATTTGAGGACTACATCATTCATATTTTTTTTTTCAGACGATGAAAACTGGACCAGGAGTCAAGCCTTTATAATCCCACTATACCTGTGCTTAACAAGTGTATTCAAACCAAAATATGTTGAAATATCATTTGGTGTCAAACCATCCCCAGGGTTCAATAAAATCCATGTAGGCTCCATTTAGAGCCTACATGGAATGTATCGGTGTACATGGCCATTGTTCCTTCCAGACAGTGCTTCATACATATTAAATATGGTGCACTGCAGAGGGAAATCACAGTAAAACAGATATTGACTCTATGCAAACAGCAGTGAAGAGGCTGTCCTGTACTTGTGGACTGTCCAGAAAATGTCTGGACAGGAGGTAAGCACAGGGCAGTATTTTCAATTTTTTTATTTTATGTGTTGTTTGTGTGGTACGGCATGGTGCTTAACAATGCCAATCTCCACTTATACATATACACCTGACATCTGGCATATATCTAACAATAGAAACCAGATGTAATCAATTGTATTTTATTTGTTTTTTTTTTCTTTTTTCTTTTTGTCTCTCCCTCTTTGCGTGGTGCAGGGCTGTGCTTAGCAATGCTGAGCTGGGCTTATACATATATACCTGGCATCTACTATAAATCTAAAAATAGAAAAACTGGATGTAATCAATTTCTTTTTTTTTTTTTTTGACTCTCCCTGTTTGGACAGAGTGGTACGGTACTTAGCAACACTGTCAGAATCTAAAAATAGAAACCGGATGTATTTAATTGTTGTAGTTGTGTTGTGCATAGCAATGCACAAACCTGTGCAGCTTTGCTGCACAATGCTAACAAGCATCTTAGCAGTATATGTGATGATATACTGTTTCCCTATACTTTCTAAGTGGCCAGATAGGTTGAGTCATGACCTACAGTGCAGTAGGTCGCAGGTTTGAGTCCTCTGCTGTCATATGTTTTTCATTTATTGCTGTGAATATGTGTCAGGTATCTGAAACATCAGTTTAATTTAAAATTTAAAAAATTCATACATTTACAAAAGCTGTGTGTTGCTAAGCACCACTTAAACATGGTCAATGGTCTACATCATTTGACGTTGCTAAGAGCCACTTAAACATGGTTTGTGTGAGTCTATCCGATGCTCAGCTTCACTGAAATGGTTTGTGCGAGTTTGCGTAAAGCTAAGTGATGCAGCATTTTTTGAAGGTTACAGTATGACGTGTAAGGGTGGGAATGCAGCCTATATAAAGACCAATAAGTGTGAATTTCACACCATTCATTGGAGTCTTCACTTGGCTGTCAGTATGCCTGGTGATGCTGGAGAGGAGCACATTTTTGGGTGCAGAGGTGAGGTATGCAGAAGTCTAAAGTGTTTGTTGGACTCCTGGTTAAGAACTATGAACCCCAGCTGCTGCAGGACAATTACCAGGGTTCAAAGTGTAAGCCTGAGGCCTGGGATCAGTTGGCTGGGGAACTTAGTGCTACTGGTATCCCCTGCACTGGTGAGCAGTGTCATCAGCACTATGATGACCTGAAGCAAAGGAAGAGGGGAACCTTGGACAGCTGGGTAAAAGAAGGTCAGGCTGGGCAGGTCCCACAGATATGTAAGTCTGTTTGCCAGTACTTTAGAAATATACAAGCTGAATCTGTGCAAAACAAGTATGCATAATGGTTTGCTTCTCTTTCAACAGCTGCAGAAGAGAGGGCTGACAATGCCCAGTCCCATGCAGGGTGCCTGGCCAGGATGAGTTGAGAGTGTGGTAAGTAGGGAAACATCAAAGTAATAACTTAATGCATAATGTAATCTTATAAATTAGTTTGAGTCTGCAGTCTTAGCAGTCAGGTATGGCATATCTGAGAAATGTAACATGTTTAGTAATGTGTCACTGCCTACCTGAAATGGTAAAGCAAGTTAAATCAGGTAAACATGCAGTACTGTGTAGTATAGCTTCCAAACATCAGTTAATGTTGTGGTCTACCAATATTAAGAGTCACTGTTCTGGTCTGCTCATTGTCTGAAATATGCTGCAGGTTGCACTCAATTAATGGACAGGGTATATGGGTTATTTATTAGACTGCTTACACAGCTATCTGTGGTCTACATGCCAAACTTGAAGCAAATTAATCAATGAATTCTAAAGGGTGATGGTGCTTTGATATGTAATGTTTTCCAGTAAAAAGTGTACACTATTCCTGTATTCACTGCATGTGTGTTCTAATCTGACACCAGTCAACTGTTAAATGTAAATAAATAAAGAATGCAGCAAAAACTGTCTGAAATAAATGTAGTGCATTACCCAGAGTAGGTTTCAAGCCTGTGTCCTGCTCATTTTGTCTGAAATAATGCTGCATATTCCACCGAGGCAATGAACATGGTATACAGGTAAGGTTAATGAAGTCCTGGACTGCTTTCCATGTGTCTAGATTTTATGGAGCATTATAAATGCAGTTTAAATCAGGAGTGTGCTTTGATAAGTAATCTTTTCAAATAAGTTTTCATCATTCTTGTATTCACTGCATGGGTGTTCCATTCAGACACCAGTCAACTGTTACATATTAACTAAGAAATAATGCATCATCAAATTTCAGATATGCGTGTACTGCAGTACCCAGAGTAAGTGTCAAGCCTCAGTTCAGATAATTTCCCTAAAATATGCTGTACATAGCACTCAGTAAATGAACAGGGTATATGGATCTTAGCTCAATAGATGACCTCCACAGCCATGCATGGGTGTAACTGCCAGATTTCATGTGACATTAATCATTAGAGTATAAAAGGAGATGGTGCTTTGATAACTACTGTATTCAACTAAAGTGCTCATTATTCATGCATTCAGTGCATTTGATTTCAATGTGATACCACACACAGGTATCCATGTGTGTAAATGTAGGATTTCACACAAAATGTTGCAATAAACTTTGTAAAAGAGATCGTGTTTTGATAATTCATTAAATTGAAATAAAGTGCACATAATTCCTGCAGACGTTGCTTGTGGATACTAATATCATGGCAGCCAGCTGAGAAGAAAAACAGCTGTCTAGTCTACTTAGTGTGCACAAACATACCTCTCAGCTGTCATTCTTTTGAGGAATGTAATGACAAGTGTACCATGACTGGCCCTTGATTAGCAGATATTAATTGGAATCCAATTTATTGGCAAATTCATTTACAGAACACCTTGGTAGTAATGTAAACTATTACACTACACTATTTAAAACAGTTCCCTGTAGTTGTGCCTGTGTACCAGCTTTTGTTAGTGCTTGGCCCATACTGCCCCATGATAACAGGTTGAGAGGTATGTGCATGCAACATCATCTATCCAAGATTTGCAGTCACTGTACTCACAACTGAAATTGCACATCTGTAGAAGTATGTATTTGTAGCCTGTGTAGTAATATTACCTGCAAAGTTACTAATGGTTTGTTTTTCCTCTCTCTCCCCACCCCTTATCTTCTTTAATTTATTAATGTTATTTATTATTATGATTTGATAGTAATATATTATTTGTAACTGACTGTTATGTTGGCCTTATGTATTATTTCATACTGGTTTGCTGTTAACATACTTTTCTTAATGTTATTTATTGTTGTGTTCCTTATAATATACCTTTATATGTCTTTTGATTAATCAATAATTTCTTCCAATATGTTAATACTAACATTTGTTTGTTTTTTTTCTTTTGTTACCTTATGTTTATATTTAATCTATTACAGTAGGCCAGTTCCTGGTGATGCACATACCTTAGCTCCCCCGGCCATGGCACCTGGGCCCAGCACGTCTGGGCCACAGACTGGTGGTGCTCCCTCTGCTGCCCCTGCACTACTTGGGGCATCAGGTTGTTCTGCCCCACTGGCTGGGGCTGGGCCCTCCTTTGGGAGTGGAAGTGGAGGGGTGATTTTGTCACCTGTGAGGAACTGCCAGGTATGGTGAGTGGTTGCTGCGCAGAACTGTCACTGCACACCTACACTGTATGGAGAGCATGCTGTCCATCCTGTTGGGATGGCTTTGTCCTGGATGTCAGTGTTCACCACTGCCACCACAGTGGCAGTGAAGGAGCAGTGCTGACAGTCCCATGGGTGAGGACTTGAGTTGCACTGCTACCGTGTGTGATGCTCATGGAACTGGGATTCCACAACACTCTCTCCATCCAAGGAGTTCACCTCCCTCTTGTGGCACACATCAACACTGTCTGCTGTCTAGTCTGTCTGCAAAAGCTTCCTCACCTTCCCAACTTACATACCCCACACATACCTATGTCCCTTCCCCAACATTCCACTCTCACCTTAAAAAAGAATAGGTACCAGTCCCAAAAAAAAAAAAATTGTCCCATACATAGTTCTCCATCACAAACAAGCACAGCTGCACAAGTAACATACATATATGGAGGTTGAGCTAGACACACAAAGGTTGCCAGCACACACTTAACAGGGGACTAGCATGACATAACATGTGGCTTGGCAGTTGCCTAACTGGGTGACATCAATGTTAATGTACCCCCTAACTTTTTCTAGGACAGACCAAGCATTTATATTATGTTACTGATACCGTTGGCTGACATACTTACCTGAAACACATACCTTAATTCCCAGTGGGATGGGCACCCTCTATCTGGATCTACCTATATAACATGGCTGTCGTAGGTCCCACACTTACTCTTAAAGCTTGCTGTCCTGCATATTCCTATTGCCTGCAGCATCACCTTCAGCTTCAGTCTGTAGCACACACATTTGTATGTAAAACGTAGCTGCTACAGACCTTCTCTCTGCCGTGACATAGTACCTGTATGCCACTAATTTCTAACCCAACATATGAGAAAGGGATTGTAATCTACATTGAGGCTTTATATCTTGTTCAGTGGTTGCATGGGATTGGCTGATTATACTGCAAATTAGCTGTTTTGGCTGCAATTATTATTTCAGAAGCACAGATTTGTTCAGAGGCAATCACTTGCTAATGAGAACCATGTTAAAAAGGCAAAAGGCTAGCTAGGGGAAACATTGTATATGAGATTCACTTTGCAGGGTGAACTAATTGGCACAACAATTATATATCTGTACCTTACAACCCAGGAGTATTGTACTCCATCAGGTATGTAAACATTTTGTTTACAACATGATGCATATGTTTCAATATACAAAGGTGAATGGGGAGTAGATCATTAAGCCTTTCCCAGAACTGTAATGATGACATGTCATTGATCTCCAGATGCATTACATCTACAGAGGAACTAGTGTACAGTAAGGATAGAATAAGAAGTAATGTCTTTCAGCTTTTCCCGGTTAGGGGTCACCACAGCAGAACTCCGGTCTGCTAATGATTGGCAGTGGATTTTTATGGTGCTGAGTTGCCAACCCGATGCCCAACCTTCAAAGAACTCACACTCATTCACACATGCACCTAACTGCATGTCTTTAAGCATCACTTGACCACAGGGAGGACATGCAGACTCCGCACAGAAGGTGCTCCAGACTAGAATTGAACAGGAGAACCTCTTGCTGTGAGGCGACAACGCTAACCGCTGTACCACTATAACATACTACAGTAAGGGTAGAATACTTTTTGTTAATTAGGTAAATCGGTCTCCCTGGAAATTTCCCATGATAGCAGTTATAATACTACATTGCTATTTGTTTGGCACTGTTGTTTTTATATATTATAAGGGGGGGGTTACACCTAGGGGCCACACATTAATGGACTTCTGTGTTGGGTGTGTGATCATATATCAGTATCTGTCATGGCATAAACAGGAATAGCTGCCTATTTTTACTATCATAGTTGCATCCATACCCTTACTATGTTTGCATAGTGTTGAATATAAGATGTGTAATCAAGCAGTGAATACTGGTAGCCATCCATTATTGCTGTATCTCTACATACTGTTCTCCCATGTATGTGATCTTAAAATGTTCCCATTTTGTTGTCTTTCAGGAAATATTTATCCCCGACACTGGGGCCCTTTTATAAATGATGAAAATGACGTCCTCCTGGAGGCCTTGTGTCAACACCATAAGCTCCTCCTCTCCAGGGAGAAACCAAACAGGGAAATGCGGGCAGCATTGTAGGCTGACCTGGTTTGCAATATGAATGCTATCAGTCAATCAGAGCAGGACATATGAGCAGATGTGCCAACGTGCCACCAATGTGATCAATGCCACACACAGAAGAGCAGCAGACATGGTCAGGGGTTGTGGTGTCACTGGTGGAGGGCCTGCAGTGGAATGACCACTGTCAGCCACTGAGGAATTCCTGGCGAACCTTGGAACATAGTACATCTCCCAGGCATTCATCACACAGTATATCGTGGATGTGGGTGCCACTGTTTCCATGCAGGAGGAGCATCCAGATATGCTTAATTGGATAAGCATTGTAATACTGTAGCATTAAGTGTGTCAGGGTGTAAATAGTTTTATGTGGGTGTCATGTATTTTTTGCAGGGGGGAAGGAGGTTAGTTGCAGTTTGAATCTCATGCTCAGATTGTGACCAACATACCAATCAACACAGTAACTTCTTTAAATGTGAGATATTTGGAGGTATTAGCCTGTAAAGTGCAACACATGGTGCTGTTTACATTACCTCTCCCTCAGATTTTCACAGGACTGTCCGGGATCAGACATGGTCATGCTCCCACACCTGGTAAACACAACACTGTTTTGTTAGAGATGTGGATTTATGGCAATGTGTTCACTAATGTGTCATCCCAGGCCTGCCGGCTGGATTGATGTACTGTCTGCATGATTGCCAACTGCACAGGTATTTTACAACTGAACACAATTTAGAGTCATACCTATCCCTTGTAGGTGTGACCACAATGATAGATTTGACAGTATTTCCAGGACATTACAGATTGTCATATATGTCAACTATGCAGAATTTTACCAAATGTCAACAGTGTACATCATTGTTGCTCATGAGATTCTTGATTAAAGAGCTTTTTATTTGCAAGTTGCTACAGATGTTTGTTAGAAAATGATGTCCTCATGTCCTAGTTAATGAGGTTGGGGGTTAAACAAGTCTGTAATATTGACAGCATTGTATACAGCTTAACATATATTGCAAGATAGTACTTCAAAGCATAGTAGTGCAGGTATTAATGTACTGCTTTTCCCTTTTTATCACAGGTGACCAGGGGAGTTGGTCACTGTCTCCTTCACAACCTGATGTCAGTGTCTCTTCAGACGCTAATGATGATGGTGGCCAAAGTGAGGCACTGGTAGGGGTTGCAGGGTCACAGATGTTTACATCCCTCTTCTGCCCTCATTACCACCTTGCACATTCAGTATGCTTATGCAGCCCCTGAGGTCACAGATATTGGACAGTCACAGGGTGGGGACATTGAACAGGAAAGTGTGGTTACTATGGCTGCGGTGAGTGTTGATAGCCAAAGAGATGGCAAGGTTCCATACAGGCGGATAGATAGGGGTGCTCATAGGAGACCTGCTGTCCTTCTACCATCTGTTGGAGGTGTCTCTTCATGTGTCACTTGGAGTGTGTTTAGGGCCATCACAGAGGCACAGGCACATCCTAAAGGAACTCTAGATGAATGGTCAGGGTTATGGGTGCTGGACAGTCTGACATCTGTGACTGCCTCCACCACATTGCTGATACCCTGTATTGGTTGATTGACACAGAGGAAAGACATTGATCTGAGACAGATTGCAGAATAGCTGTCTTGGAACGCACATTGTCTGTGTTGGAATGTCTGCTTGGAGTTGAGCATTGGACTAGTGAATATAGGTCAGCAGCTACATCTGCTGAGAGTCCATGTGGTTGTGCACAACCATGCTCCAGTAGAGGCAGTACATCCAGCGGTCCCGAGGGGAGTGTGTTGTCCACAACAAGACATGACAGGCCATGGGCTTGTGATGCTGGGCATTCCTGTGGAGGCCACATTCCCAGCATAGAATAAGTACTTTCAGGTAGTAGCACTGCTTCTGACCTTGGGCATGGAGGTGCCAGTGCCTCTCCTGGCAGAGCCAGTTCCTGTGTTTGTGGACAGAGACAGTAACTGTCAGCTCTACAATGCATGGTTCAAAGCTGTCCAACATACAGACATGTAGGACTAGGGGTCTATATTGTAATCACGAAAGCTGTCTTTTGCGAATACATGTTCATCAACACGTAAATGTCAAAGAACGAGAACAGCAAAGGACAACAGCGAAATTCAGAATGCCGAATGGATTTTCTTGGCCGGCAGGGTGATCATGGGGATGAGGAAATTAATCCTTTTCCCCACTGTAGTGTGGTCTCGGAGTTGGTATATTTAAGTAGAGGGGTGTGGGGAGTGCAGGGGGGCTTGCCCCCCTGCAAAAATGTTTGAAAAAGTATTTTAGTTAAGGTTTGTTGAGTTGGGTTTACCTTACCTGTATGGCGCTGTTCGGCATTCTCATTCTCGCTGCTGTTGCCCTTCGCTGTTCTCGTTCTTTGACATTTACATGTCGATGAACATGTATTCGCAAAAGCTTTCATGATTATAATATAGACTCAGGGCTAGTAATGAGCATGACTGCTTTCACACAGACACTCACGCACCACTGTCACAGTCAGGTCACCTACAGACGCACACAGCATATTTCCATGGTCCATCTTACCTTCTTCCCTTCCTGACTCAAACACACACTTTCCAACCTACTTGGTCAGCCAAGGCCTCCTGCACTCCCACACAACACCCTGTGCAAGTGATGATACCTGTGCGACATCCCTGTCATCCTTGTCATCAATGCACATTAACGAAGCTATGTATCTGATGCACAGGGTGACTATCTAAACTAATATGCATTTGTTTCATTCATTGTTGCCTTTGACATGCCACTTATACTGGTCAGTGACAGATATTGTATGCTGCTATTTGTAATGACTAAACCACATTATTCTGTGTACATTACTTTGGATGATGTTGTAATGGTTGTATACTTACACAATGAAAGGTGTCTCGTGGAACTGTTTATGTTTTGGTTTCAGGATTGTGTAGGACACACCTATGGGTACACAGCTACAATAAACCCATAAACATCAGAGCCCAGCATGGAATGTCAGCACAGAAGAAAAATGTCTTCAGAAAGGTAAAGCAGTATAGGTGCCTGGCTCCATAGCTTCATATGTGTATTACAGGCTAACAAGAACAATGGCTTCTTTCAGCCTAGTCACGCATCCCTAATCTCTGACAAGATCTGTTACGCCTGATAAGTGTAAGCAGGGATTTTGGGAGCTGACACATCTACAAGCTGTGGCATAAGAGATGAACCTTCTACAGTTTCCCTGTGTCCATTACAGATACTTGTCCTAAACCAGTAATGATTGTCTTGTTCCCCATCCCATTGTGCAACTTGCACATGATGTGCATTACAGTGAAAGTGTGGTTCACATGGAAGAGGATCCTGTTAAATATAGGGTGTAGTGTCTGGGTTACATACCTGTCTCTCCAGCATGTCATATTTATACCACATTCAAGGTGTAGCTGTGTAGAACAGGTAATTCTTGTGCTAGTCTTTTCTTGGATATGCAGGAGGTACACAGTGGGATCTGACACCTCCCTTTATGGAGCCATACACCTCCCCTCCAATAGCATGAAGGAGACAGAATACACAGTTACGGCCTTGACATGGTCTGCGTAGGACATGTTATGTGCACTGTGCATTGGTTTACTGTGGAACGTCTATGGCTGTTACGGTTGTTGGATATGCCTGTGTAGGTACATAACAAAGGTGGCATTGCACTCAATGATAGGTGTAATGAGTGCCACATACAGTGTAACAATGGCATTCTGGGATTTACATGCCATACTTTTCTCTATAGGGTGTGCAACATGGAATGAATCCCCACATCTTACCAACCAGTGAAAGTCAAAGGCTACATCACTCTCTGTGTCCATAAGGCCCTGACTAATGGATCAACTGGTCGAGGTGTTATTGGAGGTGTGTAGACAATATGATGTTTTCCAGGGGTGGATGACTTCCAAAAGTATAGTATTATGCATTCCTTGGCATTTAGTATTCATCAGTGGCTCTGACAACAACTGAATGTGCATGTTAGCCCATCCTGATTAACTGTTGGTTCTGTATGGGATTCAGCAACAGCTCCTAATTTGCAGTCATCTGCAAATGTACTCAATTTGAGGTCACTGACAGTGGCCATGACTGCAGAGAAAGTAGTGGTTAGGAGGAGTAGTCCCAGGCATGATTTGTGAGGGAAGTCCACTTTCATTGTAGTGGTGGTGGACTACCCAATGCTATCTTCCGAGATAATGACTGTCAGACACTTGGCTATCCACTGGCTGACATACTAGTTTGTAAATAACCTCTACAGTATTACAACAATGCCTGATGGCCTAATCTTGTCAAATGTCTTCTCAGGCCATTATAGGTGGAGTGAGTCATTTTCCCCCTCATCCATTTCAGAGTTTAACACTCAGTGAGGTCCACTGGTTAGGGTAGGCATGATCTGACCCTGAACAAAACAAACTGGGTTTGGGCCAGTATCTGCAGGTGTACTACATTGTTACTGATCATTTCCATGATAAGTATTTTCATGGCTGTAATATAAGAATACTGTGACATCTGGGGATAGTGTTTTTCACTGCATGTTAGGTGTCCTGTGTGCAACTAAGTATTGCAGTTAATTCCATCATGGTTTCCAAGAAGATAGTCATCCAAGATGTCTGTGTCTGTATAGAGCACAGACAAACAATGGAGAGGAAATTCATATGCACAGCCTGTGAAGATAAGTAGGGAGTGTTTGCACAGTTATTCTGAAATTGGACACCACTCAAGCAATGTGTAGTGAAATGACACAATTACCTTGTGAAGAATGTTGACAAAAGAAGTCCCCTGCAGTGCTGGTGCCTGGCTACTACTACTGCTGGTCTCATCACTACCTCTCTCTCCTGGGATACCATGCTCCTATACTTTGTTTCTCACCAGAAGCAAAATGTTAGTACCAAGCTCAACATGAGTAGCAGGCCACAGCCTGTTTGTTCATCCACATAGTTGTCCCACATCATGCAAGGCTCTGTAGCCTTGACATATCCTTTTCCAGGTAGATGCCTTGATTAGCAAACAGAGCAATCATCTGAGTTTAGCATGTATTGTGCCTTGTATTCCAGGGTTGTTAGGATTTCACTAGGGTACTGACCAGATGGTGAGACAGAGCGCAGCTGCAGTGTCAAGTATAATGTTCAATGACTGGTGGCATGGGCAAGCACATGAAGGTCAACTCCATGATGTCACTCAATGGGAATGTTCATTCGCCTGTAATAATAGGTAGACACCCTGTGACACATCTGTGCACAGCAGCAACACTCCCATGTGTCTTGAGATGGGCAGTATTTCTCAGTTGGGGGGAAGAGTCACCCTCATTATCTGGCTCTGCATGGAACACTGGCTCATTGACATCATCATGTCTGGCAGCTGCTGTTACTGCATTGTCAGGATGTCTGGCCAAAACATCCTCAATATCTGAGGCTACAACATGATACACTCAGCTGTCCTCTTCTGTTGTGGACAATAAACCCAAATTTTTGGCCTGTGTGCCATGGGCTGTGCTATCACAATGAGGAATATCATCTCACAACTCAGGATCAGTGGGCACTCTACAGAAGGAAGCTGGCAGTCAGTGGGTGGGCTACAAAAAGAGACAAATGACACCGATTACATAGATGTACAAACAGCACATGATGCAGCTTAGTTGTGATATATGGGGCAACTATATGACTACAATGTTAATGGAGATATTGACCTACCAGGATGTCATGCCTGGGTAGGTTTCATTGAACCTATATAACAGAGATAATTCATGTATGACACATATTGCACACATCTGACAATTGGGAATAAAAAATAGTAAAATATAAATGACATGTCATGTTGTGACTTCACTGCCAAAGTGAAATTTGAACTGAAATTGTCATGAGGAAGCATATATAACAATACACCACATTGAGCAAATAATGGTTATTATGTTGCATTTCAACAGAGGTATACCATACAAGGTACTATAGACACATAATGTTTGGACGATGCTGATGTGAAGATTGTTGTCCTAGGTAGATGAAGAATTGCAAAGTAGTCATGAAGGACACAGATGTGAACATCAATACTGACGTACCATTTATGTCATACCTGTTTGGGGAGTGTATCATCGGTCTTAATGTAGATACAGTAGTATGACAAGGCACATACATGCCAACATGTGGGAATGCTCCACAGACATGACTGCAGGCAGAGGCACAGCACAACTGTAGTATAAACTAACATGATGTGTAGACACTTACATGACAAATGGTGAACATGTTGTCCAGATGTTCCTGTATATGGGAAAAAAGCTTTATGAATATCATATATCATAGCTGTGCTGAACTTTGCTGCACCATATAAACAAAATGGCTAACCATACCAGGTCTGTCTGTAGGTACATCTGCACAGGTTATGTCTTGCAATAATGCAGCTGTAGTTTACAGTGTCATAAAAATTCAAATGTGATCATAATCTACTTTAGTTGGTAAAGGCACAGAAAGCTATTAACAATAATAGTATCTGGAAATAGTTATGTGACATGGGTTGTTGTTTTGCAGATTTTGATCATCCTATGCAAATGAAAAAGACAAACATCACACGTTTCTTGACTTCTTAAGTATATGTTGCATTTTTAACACAATATATAATAACACTTACACTGGGAATCCACATCCTGTGTGTTACCATCTTTCCAACTGAGTTGTACTGCTGAACAAAGAAATACAGCAATACCTTAATAATTTTGACATACTGGTAAAGACTGAGGGAGTGTTTAGGCTGCAATGGTTTGAAATGTATGACTTACATGTACATCTTGGAACAGTGGCTCCAATACCTGCACCAGGTATATGATGATAATGACTGGTGTTATAATGTGATGCCAGGAACAACAAGATCTCATCCTGGGGAGTCAGTAGTGGCACACCTCATATGGCATTTCTTGCCCTCTCATAGAGGCACATTCAATTAGCTGCATGGAGTATCATGTCCAAGTAAAGTCAATGACAGTCCTTACAAGATCTTGACCACCTACAGTATTGATCATGTTCACCAGTTCTTTCCAAACCTAATTCTTCCACACAATATTTCCCATCCATCCATGGAGACTATGACCATGCTGGCACAGAGCCTCTATTATAATTAATTCTCACATTGAGAAAAATACATTGTTATATGCACATCTTATACATTTAATTGATGCTCACAACTGACGATGATATTATAAGCACTTTTCAAGTTACTTTATCTGCTTTCCCCGTCAATGCAAGTTATGCAAAATAATCCTTTATCATATATGTTACTGTTATATATTAGAGAACATAATGACTATGAAAACAATGGCTAAATATGTAAGACGTAACAGCATTATCACATGCACCAATCCATTACATTATCTGTATAGGTTATACTGAACCCATTGCAGAAGGCATTACAGCAACTAAAGGACAACCAATCAACCCTTTTGCCATACATACATTACATAACAACATAGTAAACAATAAACAGTCAAAGCCATCCTCACACTGTCTGTATCAGATTAAATGCACTAACAAGTACTGTTATATTATTAAGCATCAGAGAGTATCTATAAGCTATTCAGTAAACATACAACTTATGGAAACCCTCAAAATTCATCATTCTCTGTAAGCATAGCACAGATAGTGCAGATTAATCACAATGAGCTATGCATATCTTTTTATTTTGGCTATATGTTTACATTTGGCTGTATCATTCATTAGTAAGCATCAGAGAGTACTGTAAACTATTAACATACAACTTACGAAAACCCTCGGAATTGTCCTTCTCCTTAAGCATACCAGACAGTCAATGTGGACTAGAGTTTACTACGAATATAATTTTACGCTGTTTACATCCACTTTTCACAGGGACTGTATGCATTTAGCCATATATCCATCTGCATGCATACTGTTGAATCCTACAGCCTTTCATTATGTCACAACCAGTTTGTATTGCAGACATGCAGACATGTTTAACCACAAAAGGCCTGTCAACATGTATAATGTGAATTCTAAACATTAATTATATCATAGATATGTAATGAGAGAAGTGTATTCTCTCACAGCAATGCTATCAAGGGAAAGCTTAACTTTGAAGCTAGCTGTAATTCAACTATATCTTACAGTGAGTGAACCTATGTGCACTTTTAAGTGCCATTTGTAACCTACATAATTAATGAGTTTCATTAACACTCAATGTTTTGAAATTCCATTTGCGCATGTCCGCGTAACCTAGAAATTCAGTGCATTAACCAATACCTTGGCATATCAGGAAGGTATTACATGCAACTACCCAATAGGTATCAGCAAATGGGACGTCTGATGCCCCAATATAGTCTGATACCATCTTATATACATCAAATCTAAAATGTGAATTGGATACATGTACTGATCTTACCAGTCTATCCACAGTTAGCATTTATCAGAAGGCATTTTTTGGAAATCTTTTACCTTCAATAGTGAAAATGTCAACTGAAAGGAGGCTTTGGCATAAACAGATGCTGAATTGGACCAAGGAGGAGACCACTCAGATGCATACTGTTTATGCTGGACATGAGCAGGGGATGTAAGCATGCCCAAAGAACTTTGCAATGATAGAGGTTTGGATATGGATTGCAACGGAGCATAACAGATGGACAGGGATTTTCCAGACTAGTATGCAAGTCCATTATTGATATGGTGACCTGAACTGGAGGGATACTGAGGATCTTCACTGGAGGGTTGAGGACAGTCTGTGGATGCCTACAGTAAGTTTCATAATCCACAAACTTAACACCTACATCATAACAAATGTATGTAATAGCTGTATGTGTTTATGAGATTGTTTAAATTTAATTTCATGGCAGTCTGTACTGATAACAGTAATACTAATGCACTTAATATTATACACATACATACAGTATTTGAATGATATCCCATAAGTATTCCTATTACAAGCAGAAATCTGCAATTATGTCAATTAGCTCAACTGGTTTGGCAGAGAATCACAGGCAGTGATAATCTCCTATGTTTAGCTTCAAAGTCCGTTACAGGTCATTTTGGAAATATTGTTGCTTAGGTAGTTAATATTAAATATAAGCAATTTAAGCCCTTTCTTTTTTGGCAACTATACAGTACATATTTTTTAAATATGTAGAGTGACCATGTTTTACTGAGAACTATAGTGCTTAGGCCTTGGATGACTATGTATTTCTTTATTATCCGTAATGGTTCAAGAAGCATTGCACAGTGTATTTCTGTATGTGTGAATGTTGAGTAATACAGGCATACATTATCAGTCTCTACATTATAAACAATAAATATATAGTACTGCTTTATGGCAGAATGTGTTGTTATGCCATAGAAATAATGCTGCGTGCTGCAAGGCATTGTGCTATCCCTTAGGCCAAAGTGAATGTTTTATGAATGCATCTGGATTCAAATCATGATATGGAGTATTTGGCTTTCATTTTGATAATTACTTATCTGAGCAGATATGTGAGGTAACTGTTCAATTATGCAGTATAGCTTTTTACACATCTGCTAATTATGTAGTGCATTAATGCCTGTAGTGTTTAGTTCTCGGATGACTATGCAGTTCTAATTTATTCACTAGATTCTAGAAATATTCCTTAGTATTCTGTGTGATGGAATGATTTTTGTGTCTCCTAGCTTAAACTGTTAAGCAGTACTCCAATATGAACACCTCAAGGATAAATGTGGATTTGAATTATTAATGCTATTTTGTTATTTCAGTAATGATTAATTAATAATTGATACAGCACATGCTTGTTCAGTTCTGCAGTATAGCTTTTTTAAACATCAGGCATTCTAGAAGTGCATTAGTGCCTCTTGTGCTTACTTCTTAGATGACTATGGACATCTCCAATATCCACAAAGATTCTGATAATATCCCATCTTTGTTACTATGGTTGTATGTGTATCTCATTGCCAATACATACATTTATAATACACGTCTAATGGCACAATATCATTCATTGTATTTTAACACTGACTGCCCTGCTACCTAAATGAAATAGTGATGCATGTCCTAACAATGATGAACATGTTTCTCAGTCTATATATATATATATATCTGTTAAGTGTATACATAGGTCCTGTTACAATGGCTGAGACTCTGAATTGTGCATTTTTTTCAGCTTTTTGTTAATGCTGTGACTAGTGTGCTGACATGCAGTCAGGACTGCATGATGTTATATTTCAAATTCACAGCACATGTTTAAAGTTGTTCTTTAATTTTACTGGTCCTGATATTTATGATTCAAATTCCATGTTTCTGAATCTTCCTTGTGTAGTCTTATAGTTCTGTTATTTAACCTACATAAATCTGCTAGATTAGCTAGGCAGGTAGGTGCCAGAGGTGATGTGCTAACTTAGATGAGAGTTGTAGGTTCAAATCTCTGTTTTTCCAGTTTGTGTGCATTACTCATTATTTGCAATGTACTGACAATGAGACAGCAATAATTGAATGTGAACTTAAATGTCACTTCAAGGCTATAGATCATGTGATGCTCAATATTCTTCACTGTTATTTTTTTTTTTTTACATAGCAACTGTCAGAATACTTCCATGCCTCTAATATTTCTTTTTTTCCCCTTTTTGCAGGCAATGAGAATAGGCCAGGATTTGAACCCGGTACATAAAGTTAATGCACAAGCTGGAGAAGCAGAGAAGGGATAGTGATATGTGTTCTAACTACAAACATTAATTTCTGCAGAAGCAATCATAACTTTGTTAAAAAGCTGATTTTGCTTGCAGAATCAGGCAAACTAATATTAATGCAAAATTAATAATTTCACATTTGAATTATAAGTAGGGTATGTTTGAGAAAATTATTATTTTATTTTTATTAATCACACCCTAAATAACATATCTGTGTAACTGTCATAGATTTGAAGCACAGTGAGATGTTTTATGGGACCAGATGTAGGAGGTAATGAATGGCATCTTCCAGACACAGATAAGAAGCCTGATGGGGAATTTTTTTCGGATGTGACTTGTGCCACGTGCAACTCCTTCTAGGAGATTGTACGTGAGATCATGCATGATGTTCAACCCCACCAGAGTGTGCCCCCAGGGCCATAAATATTATCTGTGTGATCCATATTTAATGCTGCCAACATGGTGTTTGCATTTTTACAAAATGTAATATATAGGCATAGTTGTGTGAACATAGCCTATTGCTGTCATGTGTAGCTGATATAAATCCAACTGTACACTGCAGATATCATGTCATAGCGGGCATTAGGTTACACCTGAAGTATGACACACATTAACACAGTGCACGTGTTAAGTAATTACGTTTATGTTATGTGCTGTACTTAACACATACATTGCTTGTGTATATGTGTGTACTCCTGTGCATGCAGTACAGCATAATATTATGTCCAATACATGGTGGCCCTGTATGTGACAGGTCTGGTTGTTGCTGTTAACATAATACAAGTGAGGCACAATTATTCTGCTTGTATTATCTGGCAAGTGAGTTAGGATTGCAATAATTAGAAGATCTGAACTATCACTCATGTTTTGGAGTGATTTCTTGTAAAATCTGAAGTATTACAGCAAATCATTGAGGACTGCAGTTACTAAATAATGACAGATATTTCAGTTTCAAACTTAATAGACCGGAAAGAGCATGATAACACAATGCCTGTTTTATTGAATTATTTTTTTAAGACATAGGCAAATATAAAACAAAAAAAACATTAATATATTCCCAGTTAGAAACATGCATCACACTCACAGATATATTTAAATGTGTATTATATAACTATCATTACATAAATTGCTCAATTTCTATCTTCCCCTAATTCTCCTTCCTCCTCCAAAACATTAATCTGCATTTATTTTCCCACAATTTCCATTTTTCTATGTAATTTGCTAGATATTCCACTTCTAGTCCTGTTTCTTTCTGTCACAATATTCAATACTTCAAATACATTTGGTTTAGACTTTGATTTCCATTTTCTAATAAATGCTTTTTTTTGGCAGCCATCAGAATTAAACTTAACAGGCTGTACTATGTCTAGGAAATTAAGATCCTGTATCTCAGCTCAAAAAATCATTTCCTTATTACACCCATTTGCTTATCCAATATTTCTGACAGAAATGTTCTCGAATACCTCTTTCTTCCCCATCCCACCTCCAACATTTGCCATTTACCTAAGGAAAAAAATCCTTGGAGTATATTTGGGGTATAAAATACCTATGCAAACACTTCCAGGCAAAAATTCTAAATTTTCTAGATGTTGTTGTATACTTGAGAGCCATACATACGTGTGTCCTCATATAGTTTACTTGTGAATTGATTATCTAATCTCTCATCCCAATCTTTTCTAAATTCCTCTGGTTGATTCCTATAGTTATTGTACAATATCTTGTATGTCCTAGTAATTATCCATTTTTAACAGCAATGTATGTTCTAAATTCAACTAAAATCTCTACCAGAGCAGGTCTTTCATATAGGATTTCCCTATCCTTTTCTGTTTTCCTATACTCTGATATCAATCCCTGATAGGGAAGGCAGTCTTTAGTCTGCAGTATCTTCTTGACATGTTTCCATTTTATTATATGTCCCTCTCTAGTTAGTTGCTTCCAATACCTTGGTTAATTTGCCACTTTTCTCCTGTAAATTCCAACCCCCCACTTGCCTATTGTCTCTACCCCTAACTGTAGTCACCCCTATCGGCAAAATCTTTCTACATTCTCATGTTACTTAGTTCTAAAGATAGTTTCTGCTTTTATAAAGATAATATTCTGTATGGCTGTTGTTCATCTTCTTAAGGATCTGCATCCAAAATCCCACTCTCTCTTTATTTCTTGAATTTCCCCATTTCATCGTCACCCCTTTCCATTTCGTGTTATAGCTCTTTGCTTGGGTTATGTAGATGAGCTGTAATTGTGTAGCTCTAAAATATTCCTTCAAATCAGGTAAATCTAAATCACCTTGTTCATTTGGAAGGATCAGCTTATTCCACTTGACTGTCCCCTCCATCCATTCCATATAACTTTCATCCACTCTTTATTAATTATTGTCTACACCTCTCCTCTAGTTGATACAAAATATGCCTGACCTATATATAAAACTAAAGGGACTAAAAACATTTTCAGTGTTTGTACCTTGATATCCATAAACAAGAGCTTTCAGTTTCTCAGTGTATTATCTTTTGCTTAGTCTCTTCCACATATCCTTAGTTGTCACAACATAATGCTTTTTAATCCATACTCCTAAATACTTTATGTTATAGTGTACCCACAAACATGGGTATTGCTAAACCAATCCATGCTTGAGTATATAGTTTACAGGTATAGCTTTTGTTTTATCTTCATTAGTTTTATATCCTGAAGAGTCTTGAAACTGTCTTAAAATGTTACACAACACTGAGATGCCCTTTTCTGATTTTATCAGGTACAAAATAATATTGTCTGCAAATAAAGCCAACTTTTCTTGATTGCTACATCAGTTTTAACCTTGAGATTCTGAGTGCCTTATTTTCATTACCATTGCTATAAATATAAAGCAAATAACAGAGGGGAACGTGGGAACCCCTGCCTGGTTTCTCCATTCAAAAAACTTATCAGAGAGGAACCCTGCCAGTTAATTTTTGCCTCTCTTCCCTCATATATCCAGCTAATTAACCTTATTATTGTATCAGGGAATGCAGATACTTCCATTTGCCTACTCATAAAATTCCAGCTTAATTTGCCACATGCTTTCTCTGCATCAAGACCCACAAAATCAGCACTATTTTTATTGCACTCTGCATCACACTGGATCATCATTGTTCTATTAATGATGTCAAATGTTTGCCTGCCTCCCCTCCCCCACAAAACCACAGCTGATCCATATCTATTAGTTTTGGCAACACCTTTGCCATTTATTTAGCTATTACATTCATAAACACATGATAACCCATGTTTAAAATAGAAATGGGCCGGTATGAAGCCAGGTCTGATATGTCTTTACCGTCTTTATGTATTACAGCCACCATAACCTTCTTCCAGGATGTTGGTACTTCCCCTCCTTTTAAAATCCTGTTTAAAAATTCCAGATCCTTATCTCTTTCTTCCCTCCTAGCTTCCAAATGTCCAAAGAAATGTCATATATTCATGGACACCTTCCTGCAGATTGAGTGCATGTCACCATTTTTATCTCATCTCCTCCTATCTGAACTGTTAATTAATGAGCCTCATCTGCCTTTAACTTTGGCATACTTAAGTATTCCATAAATATTTCCATTTGTGCTCTTTTGTGATTTCCACATTTTTCTGTTTTATGCAAATTTTCATAAAATTTCCAACCAAAATATTTCTAATACCACTGTAGGATATCTGGTTAATTTTCTTGTTATAGGCTCTCTAAGTTTGGCAACAATCCTTTCTACTTCCTGTTGCCTAAGTCATTGTGCAAAAGTTTTTGTGCTCTAGAGTTATTATCAAGAACAGTTAACAGCAATCTTTGTAAACTCATGGATATTATTGAGATACTTCCTAATTTTCTCTTTAGCACTGAGATTTCCCTTATTCTGGAATACTTTAACTTTAAGTTCCTACTACTGAATTCATGTCTTCCATACTTATTCTCATCAATTTCTTCATAAATTTACCTTCTTTTTTTACTATTTTCCCTTCTATGTCCCCCACGTACATCCTCACTGTTGCAAATCAAGTTCCAGTCCCCATCTATAAGTAATATTCCCCACTGAAAGCTGACTAACCTCCCCCCCCCCAAAAACAATCATTAGGCTCCATAATAGCAGTTTTAGGTGGAATATAAATACATGTCAGTGTAAACCCTCTTGCCAGTAGCCCCTTACTACTATAAATCAAACATTATTATATTTTTCTCCTCTGTTATATACCCAAGCAGAGCTCCACGTGGTCCTGCAGAGGGGTGCTGACAACAGAGAACTGAAAGAAGCGACCACTTTCCAGATTTAAGTATTTTTTGGCTTTTTTTATCTGCATTGTCCTCTCTGGCTTTCATTTAACTAGCTATAACTGTTTTTGTGTCTATCTGCTGATTTATGAAGTATCGGCACTTAAAAGTAGCATTTTGGTCGACTCTGGTCGATTAATACTGTTTTTTTGTTAATTTAACTGCTGAGGCTGCCCACTAAAGTGTGCTAGCCTGTGTAAATCGATTTTACTGTTTGCTTAATTGCATTTCTGTGTGCTTTCCTAAAAAAACAAAAAACAAAAAAAAAATACTCCTTGTTTTCCCACCTTTGCTCGACTAGTTTGGACCAGTATACAGGCTTTGCTGTACTCTGGGCTGTGTGTAGTTCCTGTGTTGGCCATTGCCTTACTTGGATAGAAGGAAGTTTCTGAGCTCACCAGTGGGAGTGGGGAGCCTTGAGCAGCCTATCTGTCCCTGGGGGAAGTGACCTCAGCACTTGAGCTGTAAATTATTGGTTGCTTTGGACCATTTCTAGCTCTTTTCAAGTTCCCTGTATAAAAATCCACCTCAGGGCGTTTTTTTCTGGCTATATACCCAAGCAGAGCTCCACGTGGTCCTGCAGAGGGGTCCTGGCAACAGAGAACTGAAAGAAGCGACCACTTTCCAGATTTAAGTATTTTTTGGCTTTTTTATCTGCATTGTCCTCTCTGGCTTTCATTTAACTAGCTATAACTGTTTTTGTGTCTATCTGCTGATTTCTGAAGTATCTGCACTTAAAAGTAGCATTTTGGTCGACTCTGGTCGATTAATACTGTTTTTTTGTTAATTTAACTGCTGAGGCTGCCCACTAAAGTGTGCTAGCCTGTGTAAATCGATTTTACTGTTTGCTTAATTGCATTTCTGTGTGCTTTCCTGAAAAAACAAAAACAAAAAAAATACTCCTTGTTTTCCCGCCTTTGCTCGACTAGTTTGGACCAGTATACAGGCTTTGCTGTATTCTGGGCTGTGTGTAGTTCCTGTGTTGGCCATTGCCTTACTTGGATAGAAGGAAGTTTCTGAGCTCACCAGTGGGAGTGGGGAGCCTTGAGCAGCCTATCTGTCCCTGGGGGAAGTGACCTCAGCACTTGAGCTGTAAATTATTGGTTGCTTTGGACCATTTCTAGCTCTTTTCAAGTTCCCTGTATAAAAATCTGCCTCAGGGCGTTTTTTTCTGGCTACATACCCAAGCAGAGCTCCACGTGGTCCTGCAGAGGGGTCCTGGCAACAGAGAACTGAAAGAATGACCACTTTCCAGATTTAAGTATTTTTTGGCTTTTTTTATCTGCATTGTCCTCTCTGGCTTTCATTTAACTAGCTATAACTGTTTTTGTGTCTATCTGCTGATTTCTGAAGAATCTGCACTTAAAAGTAGCATTTTGGTCGACTCTGGTCGATTAATACTGTTTTTTTGTTAATTTAACTGCTGAGGCTGCCCACTAAAGTGTGCTAGCCTGTGTAAATCGATTTTACTGTTTGCTTAATTGCATTTCTGTGTGCTTTCCTGAAAAACAAAAACAGAAAAAAATACTCCTTGTTTTCCGCCTTTGCTCGACTAGTTTGGACCAGTATACAGGCTTTGCTGTATTCTGGGCTGTGTGTAGTTCCTGTGTTGGCCATTGCCTTACTTGGATAGAAGGACGTTTCTGAGCTCACCAGTGGGAGTGGGGAGCCTTGAGCAGCCTATCTGTCCCTGGGGGAAGTGACCTCAGCACTTGAGCTGTAAATTATTGGTTGCTTTGGACCATTTCTAGCTCTTTTCAAGTTCCCTGTATAAAAATCCGCCTCAGGGCATTTTTTTCTGGCTATATACCCAAGCAGAGCTCCACGTGGTCCTGCAGAGGGGTCCTGGCAACAGAGAACTGAAAGAAGCGACCACTTTCCAGATTTAAGTATTTTTGGCTTTTTTATCTGCATTGTCCTCTCTGGCTTTCATTTAACTAGCTATAACTGTTTTTGTGTCTATCTGCTGATTTCTGAAGTATCTGCACTTAAAAGTAGCATTTTGGTCGACTCTGGTCAATTAATGCTGTTTTTTTGTTAATTTAACTGCTGAGGCTGCCCACTAAAGTGTGCTAGCCTGTGTAAATCGATTTTACTGTTTGCTTAATTGCATTTCTGTGTGCTTTCCTGAAAAAACAAAAAACAGAAAAAAATACTCCTTGTATTCCCGCCTTTGCTCGACTAGTTTGGACCAGTATACAGGCTTTGCTGTATTCTGGGCTGTGTGTAGTTCCTGTGTTGGCCATTGCCTTACTTGGATAGAAGGACGTTTCTGAGCTCACCAGTGGGAGTGGGGAGCCTTGAGCAGCCTATCTGTCCCTGGGGAAGTGACCTCAGCACTTGAGCTGTAAATTATTGGTTGCTTTGGACCATTTCTAGCTCTTTTCAAGTTCCCTGTATAAAAATCCGCCTCAGGGCATTTTTTTCTGGCTATATACCCAAGCAGAGCTCCACGTGGTCCTGCAGAGGGGTCCTGGCAACAGAGAACTGAAAGAAGCGACCACTTTCCAGATTTAAGTATTTTTGGCTTTTTATCTGCATTGTCCTCTCTGGCTTTCATTTAACTAGCTATAACTGTTTTTGTGTCTATCTGCTGATTTCTGAAGTATCTGCACTTAAAAGTAGCATTTTGGTCAACTCTGGTCAATTAATACTGTTTTTTTGTTAATTTAACTGCTGAGGCTGCCCACTAAAGTGTGCTAGCCTGTGTAAATCGATTTTACTGTTTGATTAATTGCATTTCTGTGTGCTTTCCTGAAAAACAAAAACAAAAAAATACTCCTTGTTTTCCGCCTTTGCTCGACTAGTTTGGACCAGTATACAGGCTTTGCTGTATTCTGGGCTGTGTGTAGTTCCTGTGTTGGCCATTGCCTTACTTGGATAGAAGGAAGTTTCTGAGCTCACCAGTGGGAGTGGGGAGCCTTGAGCAGCCTATCTGTCCCTGGGGGAAGTGACCTCAGCACTTGAGCTGTAAATTATTGGTTGCTTTGGACCATTTCTAGCTCTTTTCAAGTTCCCTGTATAAAAATCTGCCTCAGGGCATTTTTTTCTGGCTATATACCCAAGCAGAGCTCCACGTGGTCCTGCAGAGGGGTCCTGGCAACAGAGAACTGAAAGAAGCGACCACTTTCCAGATTTAAGTATTTTTGGCTTTTTTTATCTGCATTGTCCTCTCTGGCTTTCATTTAACTAGCTATAACTGTTTTTGTGTCTATCTGCTGATTTCTGAAGTATCTGCACTTAAAAGTAGCATTTTGGTCAACTCTGGTCGATTAATACTGTTTTTTTGTTAATTTAACTGCTGAGGCTGCCCACTAAAGTGTGCTAGCCTGTGTAAATCAATTTTACTGTTTGCTTAATTGCATTTCTGTGTGCTTTCCTGAAAAAACAAAAAACAAAAAAAAAATACTCCTTGTTTTCTTGCCTTTGCTCGACTAGTTTGGACTAGTATACAGGCTTTGCTGTATTCTGGGCTGTGTGTAGTTCCTGTGTTGGCCATTGCCTTACTTGGATAGAAGGAAGTTTCTGAGCTCACCAGTGGGAGTGGGGAGCCTTGAGCAGCCTATCTGTCCCTGGGGGAAGTGACCTCAGCACTTGAGCTGTAAATTATTGGTTGCTTTGGACCATTTCTAGCTCTTTTCAAGTTCCCTGTATAAAAATCCGCCTCAGGACGTTTTTGCGCTGTTGGGCGCATAGCACAGCAGCGGTTATACAGGTTTAAACTATTTCTGGCTCCGCCAAGTCTGCTCTTCAGTTTTTCACTTAGAAAGCTCTACTCAGTCTATTTAGCTGTATATATTAGCACTGTTTTCGGGACTTCTAGTCTTAGCAAGCACTCTTATAATAAAGTAAGCACTCTAATACTGAAGTAAGCACTACAGCCATCCACTACCCCCTGTGAATACCCACTTCCCTTAAAGGCACAGCACTCCTTATAATATTCTAGTATGTCGAGTGGTAGACCACTAGCATCCTCTCTTGTTCAGCTGGTTAACCTGGGAATCTTAAGACAATGTTACAATTGTCTCATGTACACAGACAACCCTCTCCTCCTTCCTACTAACACAAATACTTGTGAGAGATGCAACTATATAGCCAGACTGGAGGCTGAACTCTCTCAACTCAGGACTGGCAAGACCAGACAGGAGGAGAAGGTACCCACACCAAGCAAAACCGGTCACACATAAAACCACCACCACTACAAACCAAACACATAAGAACACAAAGACATACTCGGAGGCTCTTATAAAAAACTTACCAAAACAACAGAGGCCTCCAAAGCAGACACCCAGAAATACACCCCCACAAAACGTAACACCTACAACACATACCTCAAAGAACAGGTGTGTCACACAATCACAGCCCCTAAGGCAAAACACTATGCCAGAGACATTAGTAATAGGTGACTCTATAGTCAGACACACCGACGTTCCACTTACCAGGCTGAATAAGGAGAGGGTAACGGTGTGCTGCCTATCGGGGGCTAGGATCCGCCACATTACACATGCACTCAGGTCACTCCAAAGCAAGTACAAGTATGATGCAGTCATTGTCCATGCTGGTGTGAATGACCTGAGACATACCTCCCTGGACTACATGAAAAGAGACATTGAGGAGCTCTCCGATTATGTAGCCCAGACTGGTATGACCCTGACCCTGAGCAGCATCCTGCCTTCACCAAGAATGATGCCTCAGTACAAAGACAAAATGATCAATTTTAACAATTGGCTTAATCACTGGTGTCATTCTAGGGGGATCCAATGTCTGTCAGCCTGGGATGACATGCTGGACAAGCCACGTTGCTTCGCAAGGGATGGCTTGCACCTGTCACCACTGGGCTTCCAGATACTGGACAAGGCTCTTGCCACCCCCATAGTGCCTTTTTTAGGCAATGCTCAAAAGACAAATCAACCTCCGTAAAAAACAAAAATGGAAAAAAATTAAGGGTAATGCTGCTCAACGCCAGAAGTCTAAATCTCAAGATGCAGGCACTCAAAGCACTTCTCAGTATGGAGAACATCGATGTCTGTGCAGTAACTGAAACCTGGTTCAAAGCTCCTGAGAGCACTCCAGCGCTACCAGGCTATACCTCATATCATGCTTTTCGGCCTCAAGTTCCAGGCCGAACCACAAAGGGAGGGGGAGTGTCCATTTTCATAAAAGACACCTACACCTCTCGATTGGTGGCTACCATGAAGCATCAGAAACCATACAAGTTTTACTCACCATAGGCAAAACTGCCATACAACTGGTCGCATGTTATAGAACACCCTCCCAATCCCAGGAATCCCATCAAGCATTCCTGAAAACACTGGAGGATATGAATGTCACACCAAACACCATCATATTGGGTGACTTCAACTACCCCAACATAGACTGGGCCCACTATTCTAGCCCTAACACCCTAGCCCAAAGATTCCTGGAATTCATTAACTCAAATGCTATGGAGCAACTGGTCACTTCTCCTACGAGGAGAGATAATATACTTGACCTGATTATCACAAACATGGGGTCCAAATGCTCCGCACCGGATATAAACCCCTCACTAGTAAGATCTGACCATAAACTGATCACGTTGGATGTACATATCCCACCCCCACCCCCAGAACAAAAGACTACAGTGAAAATTTTTTCGAAAGCTGACTTTACACTCCTTAAGTCAGAAATGATATCCTTTAAGCCTACTGGGTTAATGGAAACCACATCCCAAAATGCTGAATCCTACACAACAGCCTTCTACGGACATCTCCAAGAATGCATGGATCAAGCAATCCCAACTAAAACCAAGACCCTCTCCACCAAGGGAAAACGCCCGGTTTGGTGGACCCCGGCTATAAATAAACTGTACAACAAAAGAAGGAAGCTACTGCAGGACAAAGCCAAATCCCACAAGGGAAAGGCTTCCCTGATCAGCACAAGTAAAAAACTATGTTCTCTCATAAAAATATCTAAAGCCAACTTTGAGAGAAAGATTGCCAAGGATACCAAAGACAATCACAAGGCCTTCTTCAATTATGTCAGAACCTTGGGAGGAAATTCTCAGATATGCTCTGAGTTGGTACACAACGACAAAAAATTCACTGACCCTACCGACATTGCCAATATTCTGGCAGATAGGTTCAGTGCAAATTTCTCCCCTCCCTCACCCCCTAAAGATGTAGTAATTATCCCTGATGAATGTAACCTACCTGTCATCTCAGACATACAGGTGAAATCAGCACTCAACAAAGCAAAAAACACAGCATCTATGGGACCCGATGGTATCCCCGGTTGCGTGTTACGTGAACTTCAAGATGAACTAAACCCACACCTAAAAACGCTATTCAATCTTAGCCTCACTGCAGGATATGTACCTGAACACTGGCGCACAGCAACAGTGGTCCCACTCCACAAAGGGGGAAATTCTACTGACCCTGGTAACTACCGCCCCATAAGTCTGACCAGCCTGGTCTGCAAGGCTATGGAAAGAATCATCATGGAACTCATAAATGGCGATATTGGAGATCTGCAGACCCTTGATCCCACCCAGTTCAGTTTTGTAAAAGGCAGATCCTGCCTCTTAAACCTGGTTGACTTCTTCGAGACAGTCACTAGTGCCATCGACGAGGGCAAGGCTGTCCACACTGCCTACTTGGACTTGGCTAAAGCCTTTGACATGATACCACACTCTGGCATCATAGACAAGCTCAGCAGCCTAAATGTAAATCCATATGTCACAAGATGGGTAGCAAACTGGCTAAAAAACAGAACCCATAAGGTCAAAATTGCTGGAGCCATGTCAGACTCAAAACCAGTCACGAGTGGTGTCCCACAGGGCTCAGTCTTGGGACCACACTTATTCGGCATTTACTTCTCGGATGTGAAAGCAAATATGGGAGGATTATGGCTGACAAAGTTTGCAGATGACTGCAAACTGGGTGCCATAGTTGATTCACCTGCTGACACACACATCCTACAGAAAGGTCTCACTGAAACGGACAACTGGTGCCGGAATCATGGCCTCAAACTTAACGCCAAAAAATGTATAGTCATCCCTTTGGGAAAAACAAAGTACCGACAAATTATCACGTAGACAAAAACCCACTGAGTGCAGAAGAAGTAATCAGAGACCTGGGGACTCAAGTCGATAGTGACCTCTCCTTTGACAACCATGTTGCCAAAGTGGTCCAAAAGACATTCTACCTTGCCCATCTCATCATGAAGGGATTCTCATCCAGATCAAAGGAGGTCATTGTACCTCTATATTCCTCACTTGTCAGGCCCATGATTGAATATAATGCTCCATTTGGGATGTATCTCACCTGGCACATGCAACAACTGGAAAGACCCCAGAAGTACCTCACCAAGAGGATCATGGGTCTCAAACATGTGCCTTATCCAGCTAGATTAAAGAAACTCCAGCTCTATTCAGTAGCATACCGCCTGCTCAGAGGTGATTTGTGCCTAACATATAGGGCCATGTCCAACCAAGAACTGATGGACATGCTCCATCTCAAAAAATCCAGATCCACCAGAACCACGCGAGCTAAAGATTTCAACCTCTGCACAAATATGAATAAAACATGCTGGAAAAATAGATTCATAACACAGAGGTTACCCGTACTCTGGAACAAAATCCCAGTTCATGTGAGACAGAGCCCTTCATTGGCACTGTTCAAGAAAAATCTCGATGCATGGATGGGAGATCGTAAGTTTACCCCAGGAGTCACCTCAGTGTCACTACTAGACAGAGGTATAGTTTACTAAATAATGGGGTCCCACATGTGTCACTACTAGAGAGGCGCAACTATATAATACGGGGTGGCGTAAGCCACATCATTGTTGGCTAGGCTTGTAAATGCCCCAGGGCAGATAGCCTAGTACACTACTATGAAACTATGAAACTATCACTATTGGAGCTCCTCTAACAATTAGTATAAGTACTCCCCCTTTCCATTATCCCTAAGATTTTGCTGAATATCCATCCTGAAATCCTTTCTTTATCAAATTCACACACATTTCCAAATGCGTCTTGTGTATCACTGCTATTTGTACTCTTCATTTCTTAATACAATTCAGTACTCTTACCCTTTTGTCTATACCTTTGAAGCCATTCATGTTCCAAAATAATATGGTAAAAAATGTTTATGCTCACCTATTATATATGACAGCTTTTGTAAATAACTACTTCTAGCTTTTCTTTTACATTCACACACTAATGTTTGACAGTCTGATATTTTATCCAGTTGCTTCTTGTCATCTGCTTTTGAATCTATGCCCCGTTTACATGCCTTTTTGGTTTAATGAAAGCTCTCAAACAAGAAAACACAAAACTCACCCATAGCGCTCCCATGACCTATTAACTTAAAAAAACACAAAGCTACATACATCTTCAAATAATAGAGTTTAACCTTCCTGATATGAACAATTGTCCCAAATCAACAGCTGCAGCCTCATTCATTATCTAACTTAAAATTAAGGTTATCCACACCAAGGTGCATGTTACAGTATGTGCTCCTAAATACACTAATTGCTGTTTGACCTTGTCTTATCTCTATTTTCCCTACCAGATATGAAAAACAGTAGGATGGGTTCCAAAAAATAATTGTGGACAGTGCAGCATGCTGAAGGAAGACTTCAGGACAACAACTGCAGATGTGATTTCAGAAGATACCCTGCAAGCAGTCTGAGTACTTATTTATTCGGTGTATGATAATTACAGAGTCTGTGCATGCTCATTGGATTCCAAAACACAATATGCATACACAATGTAACTTAAATGCAACAAGCTGCAATGCCGACTCTGTTTCTGAAATCCTTAGCAAATGTCATACTGCAATGCAAGGAAAGGGAAGCCATTCCAATAGACTCCTGTAGAATATGTAATAACACGACAAAAAAAAAAAGCTACTTCCAGTGAATGAACTACAACAGGCTGTGGTCCTGAAATATATGGAGAAGGATCTAGCTGTGCATACCAGAAAGCATCCAGCTACACAGAGAGGAAGGCTACAACAAAGCCAAGTCGCTGATAAAGAAGTCATTGACAGGTATTGCTTAGACAACTGGTGCAGGCTGTGTGCAACAAGTGTACCCCACACATGCTTCTGTGGACATTATGAGGCAACCCCATCCCCAAGAACCAGGTGTAGGTCACAGAAGATGCAACCACAAGTCCAGGCACAGGTGACACAGGTGACACAGCAGCATCTGACATGCATCTTGAGTCATGACAAGCCATGTGTACAGAAATACACATATTAAACATTGATGTTCAGGGTTTGCTCCTCCACAGCAGCACATATTGCATCTAATGGAAATTAACCAGTAGATGTACACACTGAGCATCAGACATAATGACATAATTGTAACATATAACAATATGAACATATACAAATGAATCATGACATGGACCATCAGCTCAGGCCACAAGTGACACAATTATGCATACAGACTCATAGTGGTGTGTGTGTGTATTGCAGACAGCAATGGACAGACCTCTGGGAAACCCATTCCTATCTCTCCACCATCAAATAATGCAAACAGGAAACCATCTCAGGACTTACTGCAGAACTGCTGTCAATATCACAATTAAAAATATATCAGTGTAAATTATGGATTAAGTATCACGTACTAAATAGTGTCACCTATAGTTAGTAAAAATGTAAGACTCCAGTGGCATCAGACTTTACAAAATCACAAACAGATGATATCATCACTGGTTTGCACAACAATTACCATTGCCACAGGGTGATAATGAGAGTACAGGAAATATTGGATCAACTGCCAGTACTACTGTAATGCAGTCCAGAGTGTCCACACTGATGGCTCACACTGCTGACCTAGCTGCTCCTTCTGCATATGTAAACACTCGGCCCAGGTTGCTCCACAGAGGAGACTGCTGGGGAGATGCCATTATATGCAGACACAGTGTTGGAAGGAGCATAGTTATGAGTTGCCTGTCTATTCATGACTGCAAGGGCTTCACCAGATCGACCAGCAGCAGGTGTGTGTGTGTGTGTGTGTGTGTGTGTGTGTGTGTGTGTGTGTGTGTGTGTGTGTGTGCGCATGTGTGTGGCTGTTGCAGCATAGACATGGATGCCCAATAGGCAAGGGTTGGTCTACTGAGATGGGACCTCCCCGTCCCATGTGGCCCTTAGCTAAGCACAGTCAGCACATGTAGAAACCTGCTAATACTACAGCACTGCTGTGTTACAGGTGTAAATAGGGATTCAATGGATCATGCCACAGATAACATGCTTTCATTGTGTGCCGCCATGCTGCCATGACCTCACTGTGTCTGTGCACCTGCTCCTCATACAGCACACCCAGATTGTGTGCAACACTAACCTTCATATGGGAAAGTGCATGAATTTCAGATCCATGATAGCACTGGACACCCTATGACATGTGCCCATGCACACCAGCTACATGCCTATGACTACTGCATTGAGAAGTATTGATATGTTGTGGGAAGTGTCACTATCACAAGCAGACTCAACATGGGGGTGTGGCTCATAGGCCTCATCCTGTCCACCATCAGATGTCCCCACATTGTTAGAATGGCTGGACAGGTTTTCCTGCACATCTGAGGCAACAGCCTCATTCATATGACTGTTACCATCTGAGTCAGATTGTATCACTAATCTGTGCCCTGTGTGCCATGCCGCCATACTGAGACACATCAGATTCCACACTAGGATCAGTGGAGAGTCCCCAGAAGATGTAACTATAGGTTATAATGTCAGGGAAATATCAATATGAGAGTATACATCCCTACATGACAGGCGGCATAGCCAATAACAGGTAATAATCACAGTAACAGTATACAGAAAGACTCACCTCTCACATCCTTCTGCTGTACAGAAGTGGAAGGACCAGTGCAAATAAATGCAGACAATATTACACATCTTAGTTGTACTGTAATGTCTGCACTAAAGTGGTATGGCAACATGCCATTTCACTTATGCTGGCTGTCATCACCCTATGTGAACCCATGTGCAAGATGTAATTCTGCTGCTGCAATACAAAAACAGCAATACTTGAATATGCATGCAACAACCAAATGTACTAAGGTACTCTATATAACAATGTTATGCAAAGTAAAATGTGACATGTGCAGCCTGCATACCACACCCAGGTATGTGTTGCTCCCTACTCACCATATTCTGTGGTGTGTGAAACTGTGTGATCTTGTGTGGGGATGCCAATGGTGGACTACCACTGGGGGCATCCCCCAACATTTCATACTGGTGTACCCTGTTGGCTGCATGAAGGATCATGTCATAGCACTGCTGGGGAAAAGCTTCCTGGGATTTACTGTGACCTTCCAAAGCATTAATCATGTTGCTGAGGTCCATCCAGACTTCATTCCTCTATACCACACTTCCTGTCTGTCCAAGATTCTCTGTCATGTAAGTGCAGGACATTTATTATAATTCTGTTTTCCTGTGGTGATAAATTGCTGCCTTAGGTATTTTTCCTGGATCTATATAATTCCATTGAAAATTCATTTAATTGAAGCTTAATTCATTGACACATATTCACTGAAAGCTTACTTCACTGAAAACCCAATTCACTGAAAGCTCAATTCACTGAAAACACATTTCACTGAAACTAATTTCATTGAAAGGAATATATGGCCTATTCCCCACTGTTGTGTGATCTTGGAGTTAGTATATAAAGTAAGGGGGTGCCCCCCACATTCAGTGGGGGTCGGGGGCGAAGCCCCCCACATAAATTGGTTATATGTCGTCTTCTGGAAGAATTTGTTCATTACACTTGTAAGTATCCATCTATATGCTTTAAAATATTTACAATATGTGGGGAGGCTATGCCCCCCACACCCCCAATGTAGGGGGCTGTGCCCCCACCCCCTTACTTTATATACTAACTCCAAGATTGCATAACATTGGGGAAAAGGCTATATATACCTTTCAACAAAATGCGTTTCAGTGAAATGGGTTTTCAGTGAAGTGAGCTTTCAGTGAATTGGGTTTTCAGTGAAGTAAGCGTTCAGTGAATATGTGTCAATGAATTAAGCTTCAATGAAATGAATTTTCAATGAAATGATATAGACCCCTTTATGGTGACACATATGAAGAGGTGTCTGTTAACAAAGGGAACTTTGCCTATATCACCAAACTGATGTCAGTCTGGAAGATTTTTTTTGACATAACGCTTTATCTCAAAGAGTAACTTTGAATTTTTAAAGGTGTTGGATCCAAAAACCACACAGTATTCAGCATTCCCAAAGCACATAAGGACGTATATGATCCACCATTGCACCCAATTGTAGAGGCAAAAAATTCAAAAACTTCCACCTTTGCCTGTTACATTGATTTCCATTTGAAAGAAGTGGAGGCCAACATCATTCATGTCTACAAAGAATGATGAGACTTTTTGAAAAGAGTTTCCAGGGGCATATGCAGTGATGATATTAATTTTATTACCACGGAAGTTAAGAACCTCTTTTCAATTATTCTCCACAATGTGGGTCTAGAATGGTTCTATGACTATTTGTGTTTTCAAAGTACATTGAAAAATGGTAAGATTAAGCTACTCAAGGATTTAATGGAAATTGTCCTGGTGAACAATTTCATCTATTTTGAGGGGCAGCTTTTTAGACAAAATTCTGAGGTAGCTATGGGGGCCACTTGTGCCCTGATCTTTGCCAACCTAGTGATGGCCCATTGTGAATTTAACTTTGTTTTTCAATCTTCTTACAGCAACGTGTGGAGGATGACATCATCATTTTCTGGACTGGTGGCCTTGAAAAGCATAATATTTTTTTTTACTACTTGAATGACAGCACTGAGTTTCTCAGGTTTACTTTGAACTACTCTGTTTCTAAATCAACTTCCTAGATGTTACATTCTCTAAAAATAGAGACAATTATTAATTGGAATCATACATCTATAGGAAGCCATCTTGTTCTAGCTCTTTGCTGCACTTTTCCAGTTGGCATCTGCTACATCAAAAGAAGGCACTGGAGAGGGGCCAGATGTTTAGGCTTGCCTGCATGATTTCACAACAGGAGACCTTTATCCAGAAGAATACTAAATTAATAAAAATATGTCCAAGGTAAGGAGCTACCCCCCCCACCAGCTTTCTTAATGTTATTATGGGAGAGGTTACACTGGAATGAGACCAGTATATTTTCTTTCCCTTGATCAGGAAGGGGGCTTCTTGCACTGGGAACCCAAGTAATGAGTTCAGGTAACTATAGAAAGGCCCTGGTTCTCACATTTAATTTGGACACCCTCTGATTCCAAAAACTGGAACATTTTTCCATGGCTGATGATCATTTTCAGGTCCTGGGTCCCTCCCCTGGGATTGTTTACAAGAAGGACATATCATTCAAATTTCTTATAAAAAACAATGCACACTGTTTTTAATTGTTGAATGATGAAATGTGGGCATTGTAATCAATGTGGATTGATTAAGTGGGGCTCCATTTTTAATATTGCTGGCTACGGTGATATCTTCTTGAAGCAGAGATTTTACTGCTCGAGCTTCTGTGTTCTTTACATGCCACAATGCCAGTTCTGCCCCAATTTCTATATCAGGAAAACTGTGAATACCCTTAGAGCTAAAATTTACTGGCATATGTGCGATGTTGACAAGAAGAATGAGCGGAACACTCTTTTTAGACATATTATGTTGAATATGTCCCACAGTTCTAAATTTTTTGTTATTGAGTGTGTTATCAGCAATGGTCATGGAGAGGCAGCCTTGGAAGGACCTCTTGGAGCTCAAAGAACTAAGGAGGAAATAAAAATTCTACCAATCAACACGGTCTTAATGATATGGTGTCTATTAGCAGCATCTGGCAGCTGAAAGATTATTTTTATATGTGACTTTTCACTGTATTTTTCATTTTATTTCTATTATGTTCTGACAGTATTGGTCACTGATTTCCACTGTTGCTAAATTTTACAGCTTAGTGTGGCCTTGGTCTAATACTTTGTAAATGTTAATTTTTTTTATTTACACTTATTTTTAGTACATGTGCTTATTCTGTTCCAATCAATGTTTTTGATTTTCAGTTTAATTTTGGTGGTTTCACTCTTGATTGGATCAAAACTATTCAATCTGTGAACTAGTTTACTTGGTTTTATGAGTTTTTCCTGGTTTCTCAGTCAGTGTTTGTAACCAATGTATTCAGCATTTTGCCTTTAAAATTTTAATGGTTCATCCTTAATTAACTTATCTTAACATGTTCAATTAAGTATGAGGGGTTTCAATAGTATATAAAGTGCCTAGGTTTTTGCTCTGTTTTTTCATTCTGATGAAGTCCTTTTTTGAGACAAAAGAGCTTAATGTGGTTTAAATAAATGTGAACTTTTTTAAGACAGTCCCCCAGATTTACTAATCTTCCTTGTAAGACTAGATTAGTCTTACACAGAAGCGTCAGTCTAAGAGTATGATGGCAGCGCGCCATGCATATTAATGAGGGCACGCTGCCTGAACTCTAAAGCTTACACGGAGCATGGATGAGTGTAGGGGGCATGTTGGACTGCCGAGCAGTCCAAAAATCCATGCCCCTGTAAGGAAGAAATGCCGCAATTTCGAGTTACATGAGTGAGTCCGCTCACATGTGCACAATGTAACACTACACTCCCCCATATGTAAAACTGACAAAATTAAAAATAAAAAGAGTTTTTTTTATTTTTTTATTTCATTTGATATAGCTGCCCATATCTGCGCGTTTTTGTGCGGGTTTGCCCATTGCTTAGCTACAGTTAGCAGCTTAGACACCAGAAGAGGATAATAAGAAAAATATATGCAAATTAAGCAAAATAGTGATAGCGTAGTGGTTAGAGCCTTTGCACAAAGAGGAGGCATTCCCGTTTCGAGTCCCACTGCTGCACGTTCTATTTCCTGTTGGAAATCTGTGTACAAAAATATTTCCTGACATTTTTTATATATAAGTTTTGTAAAAAGCATTGAAATGTTAAATGTAGTAGTGAACGAATTATATATATATATATATGAAGGTGAAATGGTTATGCATTCTAAGGCATGACTACCCTATTTTAAGCAATATAAAGTACTGCTAAGTGCATTTTACAAATATTGAGCATATTTAAATCCAATTGCGCATAGCTGCGTACTGCGTTAACCAGCACAATGTCTTTGCGCGTAGCTGAGCACCGCGCTAACCAGCACAAAGTCGGGCAAGGTCGAGCAACATCATGCAATGTTGAGCAACATTGGGCAAAGTAGGGCAAAGTTGAGCAAAGTTGGTTAAACATGGCTATACCTCCTTTACTGTACCTTAACCAGTCAGGTCTGCCCAGTAGGAAAATAAAAAAGCAGTGACAGGGCTCAAACTCAGGATACTGTGTACTATAGTCACAGTACTTAACCACTAAGTCATGACAGCATTTCATAAACATGCACTTTCAACAGACACATATCTATCAAAGGAATTTTAAACATTGCCAATATCAGCTAAGCAGGCGTGCATACAGCTGAGTTTTTCCAAAAGTGGCCAATCACAAATAAGTGTGGGAAATGAGGCATATTTAAGCTCCACAGGTGGGAATACTTGCTATAACTGGTTGTAGCTTCCTTCTGCAGTCAGCATGGCTGGTGTTGGAGAAGGCACTCGATTTAGAGTGCAACACTGGGGCATTGAGGAGTCCAAAGTAATGGTTTGGCTCCTTGTCCACAATCACGAGGAAAGACTCCTGTGGGGCCAGTATCAGGGTACCCAATATAAAACAGAGGCCTGGAACAGTCTTGCCTGTGATCTCACCAGTGCCACAGGTGTTCCTTGGACTGGTGAGCAAGTCAGGCACCATTATTCTGACCTGAAGCGATGTAGGGAGGATCAACTGGACCAGTGGATCCAGAAATCCTGTGCGAAGCCTAATGCCCTAGCACTGAGTAAGTATCCATTGTATTAAGTAGTTAAGAATTGCTATGCTTGTCTATACTATGGATAGGTATGTCTCGATATCACTGCATTTACTTCACAGCTGCAGATGTCCAGGCTATGAACCAGCAAGTCCATGAAGATAGGCTGCAAAGGCTGTGTCATCAGGCAGGTTAGTAATTATTCTGCATGTACTGTTATATAAAATAAATGAGAGAGACTTCAAAAAGTATTTTAACCCAATAAATAAAGGTGTAATAATCCTTTAATAAATGTATAATTCCTGAAGTGTGTCTGTGTCATTTTCTTTGATATGTTGTTGTACTGTTGCATTCTACAAATAGTAGTGTTGTATTAAGCAGTGTCAATCCACACTTGCGTAGGCCCATATAACATGGATGAAGGGAGTGCCAGTAGCTTTTATGCATATTTACATCCCTCAACCATTGGTTCATGCCCAGCATGTACAGGTTAATCTGGCACATGAGTAGCTTGGTATTGTGCTCCCCAGAAATGTCAGTGTGCTGCCAGAAATGTAGGGAGCTGTTAACATACAACTGTTACTTTCACCTGAACATATCTAGATAATTATATGAAAGTAGAGCTGTCAGTGTACCATCTTAGCAGTAGGGGGTGTGAGCAACTCTCAAAATATGTTGCAGTGACATCTGCATCTTGGACAGTTTGTATGTAAGATACAGCTCATGTATATAATTATCTAGTAAAATCCAATTGCACAATATAAGGACATTGGGTAGTGTAATAATACATGTAAGGGGCATATAACTGCAGTTAATAGGAATGTAGTGAAAACTAGAAGGATATATAAGTTGTTAACTGAGCTATCTTTTTCCACCCTACTGTATGTGCATAAAAAATGCAATTCTACACCTCAATCGGTATGTCTAATGTCAAAACATTTGTTGGGACATATGTCCTATTGGTTTATAAATATTTGCATTTATTTTTATGCATGTGCCCTGTTAAAATACCACAATATTGGTGGCCTGTTGCCATCTATTAAACCTGCATGCTGTTGTAATGTCCACTATTGCTCTATATATGCATGTGTTATACTTGCTTTTCAACTGTTGAAAATCTGGTGTGTTGGGTTAATGGGAATACTTCTGCATGCTGTTATAACTAATTGGGAATGCTGTTGACTGTTACTAACCCATATCTTTATTAAACTCTCCAAAACATAGTTCGTATGGGAAGGCTGGTCCCAGCAGACCCACCTGTCCCACCTCAGCAGGCCATGGCACCTGGCACCAACAGATCTGGTGCCCAGCCTGGGACCTCCTTCTCCATTGGCCCTGTGCCACATTCAGGTGGAAGCACTGCAGGGGATGGGGCACGGCCCCCCAGTGCAATCGTGGGTGGAGGAGGGGCACCTATCATCCTTCGAACGGTCCGGGCTGTGGTGCATAGAGAGATTGAACGTTCTGTTGCAGAACCTCTGCGCCAGCTTCAGGCCCTAGTGGCGCAACTCCCGGGTCAGCCTGCCCTCCTACGCAGCCCCCAGTAAAGCCACCCTCTGGGCCGTGAAGGTGCAGTGGTGACTGCCCATGAGTTGGGACCTCAGTCCCACTGTTTCCATCTGGGGGCTCATGGGCTTGCGATTTCCAAACATCCCTCCCCGTCAAAGGTGTTCACCCACCACATGTGTTATATACCACCTCTGTATGCATCTTATTTGTCTTGTCTACCTCCACAACCTACCTCCCCAAATATACCTACTTCCCCTACCCCACATTCCACTCTCACCTGAAAAAAAAAAGGGCAATCTACTCCCAAAAAAAAAAAATTACGCCCCATACATACATAGCTGCCCATTTTGCACACATGTCCACTGGACACATGAAATGTTATTTAATTGGCATTACAACATACTTTGTTGTCCTCACCCCTCTCTCAGGGGTTGAAAGTTTCATATCTACCTCCAAATTTATTGCATATGCACAGCTGTTGCTGTTGAAGAAATGGGCAGCTATGGACCTGCCCTACACCTGTCCTGCACATCCCAAGCTATTTTCCATACTGTCTTTCCCTCTTTGTGCCCCTTTTTCACCACTTTCCTATCTCCCCATTTTTCCTTTCTTTCAAAGAAATGAGCATGGGGGTTAGCAGGAGTAAGCACTATTAAGCAGTAGTTAGCGAGTTGGCACAAGTTTGTGCTTGTTTGCGCTTAGCTAAGCAATACGCAAACCCATGCAAACCCGCTTACAACTACTTAAAAGTGCCTTAGTCACTCTGTATGTGAGGGCCCTTGTTCTGCTCAGGAGCAAAATAAAACACCTCTCTAAGTCTCGAACCCTGGACCTTGCACACACTACACATCATGAAGTACCACTAAGCAACAGTAGATATACATCAAGAGGGTGCTTAAATAAATATATCATGCATCAGAATGAGTGAATGTAAAGGAAAAATAGGAATACCATACCACACAACTTGTTCTGTGGATGTTGTCCAACAATTGTTGTGGGATTACTTTACATGACTGTGATAAGAGAAGCAGCCATTCTAGCAGGAAATAATGTTACACCATCACTTTCCAACCCCACACAGTATTGCAGCAGGACAAACACTGGCATATCTGTTTATGGCAGAGGACATACCCCCCAACTGTCCCTAATTTTCAGGGATGTCCCTGATTTTGACACAAATTTTAGCTCTGTCCCTCTGAATCCCTCCAAAAACTAATGACTTTGGCCAGAAAGGTGGTGAATTCCACTTAATGAGTAATGACAATAATTAAGAGTTAGACACTTCTTTTACTTCAGAAAAGGTGTATTAATTCATATGTTCTGATTCTCTCAATGTCTCAACTTAATGGCACTAATATTTTAAAGGTGTCCCTGATTGTCCCTGACTTTTTCTTGACTTTTCCTTGAGTCTGTTCAAATAGTTTTCAACTGATTGGTTGAGAGGTCTGGCAGAGGCAGAAACACAGAGGCATGTCAGCCTTTCTGCTGTTACACACTGTGCAAATAGCTTTGGAAGGAGTTTTGGAAGCATACCCTTATGTAGGAATAGAACACTGAAATACAAATGGATGTAGCCATGTACTGGTAGCAACCAACTGTAAGAATACAATTGCTCTATTGCTGAAAAGACCTGTGTGGTGCACAGACAAAAAATAACAGGCTATTCTCTGGCTATCATGTGGATAGGTCCACAGATGGGAGTTACGCAGACAGACTACTTGCCATGATAAACTAACATGTACACAGCAACCCTGTAAGTCCAGCAAGATAAAATCCACACAATAGTACTTACGCTCTCTGTACTTCTGCAACCCTACCCAAATGTAGAATATACCTGTGTGTGCAGGGTCTACCAAGGATATAGGTAAGCATACTCACAGTACTGAAATGTGTCCATTTTTTCTGAGCAGCTTGTGCTAATGTCAACACTAAAAAAGCACAAACTGTTTAGAACTGAGTAAATGAATATTCACAGTATAGCAGTTTACAAACAATTCTTGCGCCAAAGGAATGCATCTCAATAACTAGCTTTGTATGGCAGTTAATTGTAACAGTTGAAAAGAAAGTACATATTTCCATATATCTTGGGGTGGCATTTTGAGGGGTGAGTACATTTCTACACTGACAAGTGGGTACTGGAAGCAGCAACATTAGGTCTGAGTACAAAATGTAAATTTCTGGCTACATCCCTGGCTTCTGATATAAGAACTATACCAACCTTCTGTCTTAAACAATGATGTCCACAGCAAACAAGGATAATCTCCATCTTGGAAAGCTGAAAGAGTCACGCCTACATGAGTCAGCAATTTATAGTACTGGGTTGCTATGACAGTGATTACTGCAATTACTACACAGCAGGCTGCATGCAATTAGCAAATGGTGGCCTCTAATTGGTGCAGAGACCATCACATACTCATGTGCAAATTCCTACAAAAGCAGGCTGCAATCTCTGCCAACAAGCTCAATCACTCTATTGCAGAGACTGACAGAGAGAGAGAGAGAGAGAGAGAGAGACAGAGACAGAGAGTCAGAGAGACAGAGAGAGAGAGAGAGAAGGAAAAAGAAAAATAAATATTACCTAATCATACAAAGGAAAGGTATGTGACACATATGTATTTACTTGCATGTAGTACGTTATTGAAGAATAGTCTACATAATGTGAACCATTCATATGTGGCAGCAGTACATCTTTATGCACAGATGCTCTGCTTAACTACTGCTATGGACAATACTCTGTGTACCTGTGGGCAGTGGGACATACCTGTGAAATGTGTAGCTCAGCATTAAATGTCAAAGATCTGATCCATGTTATCTGTGTTCTGTACAGCAGTGTGGCCAATGGCTGTTGGGGGGATTAGCGCTAACATTATATAAACATGGGTGTGACAGATCAACACATGCATGATAGTCATATTAAAGTATAGCTTAGCATTGGCAACTGCTGTAGCAGTCTAGTTTGCTTATCTAGCATCTGTTGCCATATATACCCCCCCTAATGTTAGTATTTGTTCATATGTGACACCTGTTTGTGTTGCAGCAAGGCCCAACAGTTCATCTGTGAGGTCTAGGGACTTACAACAGTGTGGACCTTGTGTGTGTATGCCACACACATACGGAGAAATATATATGTGTCATATATATTCACATCTGTATATGTGCATAGAGCAGGGGACATATTGCAACTGTTTGTGAAGGGGGGAGATATATATGTTGGTGAAGATTAGTATATGCATATTTGTATGTAGGTTTTAGTGTGTGACAAACAAGACAGCATACAGTGCTGGTATATGACATGTGGTGGTTATGCACTGTGGATGGTTTGTTCAGTTTGCAAAGTTGAAGCCAGTAAGGCCTGCTAAAGCTACCTGGGCTGAGAACACCTTCAATGCATTTATCCCAAGACTGTGCAATTTTATTACATTACTGTACACCTTACATCCTTTGTATAATTGATATGAAAAGTGAAATGTATATGTGCCTACATATATATGTATATGTAGACCAACAGATGTGTATATGTATATATATATATATATATATATATATATATATATATATATAGATATAGATATACTCATACACACCTACTAGATTCTCTATACTGTGATGGTCAATATGTTTGTGAATACATCAAAGATATGTATCTGTGGGATAGCTTAGTGGGAAACTTTTATACAGGGGTGGCTTGTGCTATAGGACTGCAGGACTGCAGCCCCCCACCTGTAGAATAAAACAAAATTGAAAAACAAAATTAAAATTCACGGACTCCACGCATGCATGCAAGGTTCCTGACTGCTGTGTTATGCAGACCAAAACTCCATGCATGCATGCGTGCTCATTCCAGAGTTCCAGACTATTCTATTAGGCAGTCCAGATAGGGAAGGCAGGAAACTCCACCCTTCCAGCCCAGAGGTCTGTGCAGTGATGACTGCACAGACCAGAAGATCACCAGACTGCATCACCCACAGGATGGAGGCTCCAGCCTACTTCTCATGGGACAGGGTGCTCTCACAGGAGACCCATGCGCAGGCCAGGATGCCAGAGGACTTAGCTGGAGAGGATCAGCAGCCATTTTGTGGAGGACTTTAGCTGCAAACAGGAGGATTCATGGATCAGCCATTGTATGGTGTGTGTGCGTGTGTGTGTGTGTGTGTGTGTGTGTGTGTGTGTGTGTGTGTGTGTGTGTGTGTGTGTGTGTGTGTGTGTGTGAAATGCCCCAGTTCCTACATGGTGGTGGGTAGAGAATAAGGTTTGAACCCTGTAACTTGAACCCATGTGGCAGGAGCCTGAATTCCCTACCCACCACCATTTGTAAAAATATTGCAGATTTTTCCCTCATACTTGTTCTATTCCTCATAAAATCTGTATTTTCTGTATTTTTGTGTCCTTGCAAAGGCAGTAGTGCATTGGTGCAGTGGTAGTATTGTTGCCTGACAGTTACAGGTTCTCTGGTTTGATACTTGGCTGTGGTGCCTTACTCTCTCTGTGGAGTCTGTATGCTTTCCCTGTATTTGTTTCCTCCCATCTTACAAAGACATGTCTGTCTGGAGTGTTTCTCCCTGGGCCTCTGCTAAAAATTAGCTTTTGTTCCAAGTCAGACTTTCCTGGTTAACAAATGTTAAAAATGACACGCATTGAATATCAGACTTCATATTCTTCAGAAAGTGCATGGTAACACAAAAGCTTTTATTCTAGCAATTTTCTAAGTGTGTAAGATGGATATTTGAAATTTGTCCCTATTTTTGGGACTGTATTCCCCCATTATTGGCTTCATCCAGGATTTTTGTGCTAAGGTTGAGAGCTATGGTAAGAAATTAATTCACTGAATATGTTTGGGGGCTATATTCCCCCATTACTGGCTTTGTCTGGGTGTTTTTTTGCTAAGAGATTGAGAGTTATTGTGAGAACTAAATTCACTGAATGTTTGGGGCTGTATTCACCCATTATTGGCTTTGTTCAGGTGTTTTGTGCTAAGAGGTTGACAGCTGTGCTATGGTGAGAACTGAATTCACTAAATGGTAGCCATTTAAGTTTCCGTCTTCCTCTTTCACAAAACAGCTGATTTGGCATAGTGGTATGTTGCTCTGACTGTTTTGCACAGGTCCTGGGTTTAAGGCTTGGCAGTGAAATATATGGTGGTAGCACAGCATTTTATTCTAGCAACTGTCCAACATTATACAAGCAATGTTTAAAATGTGTCCCTGGTTGTTGGGCTTTTGTCCCCCCCACAATAAACTTTGGCTTTTTCCAGATTTCTTTGTGCTGCAAAGTTCAGAGATACAGCTGAGTGAGTAGATTTTACAAGGAGCTGAGAGCTGCAGGGGAGCAGAAGTTTAGTGCTGCTTATGCTGAGTCTACCTGCCTTGTTAATAGCACAACAGGTAGTATACTTGCATTTGATGCAGAAGGCTGTGGGTTCTACTCCCACAGTAGATAGATACATTGCTGATACTGTACTGTGTTGCAAAGGGGGTGGATGCTGCACTCCTTTTTGGCGAAGATACCTAGTAACTATGAACCTGTTATCAGTTTGCCATCCATTCCATATTGCAATATTTCTAGCTTATCATTTTTTTAGTGTAAGATAGGCAATTTACTCCTCAAGGGTAACAGGCACTTTATTTGTAGATGAAACAATGAAATACAAAGTTGTTTGCTAGCAGCAACCTCTTCATTAGTTACAGATCTCTTTAATATGGAATTATTTAGATGACTTTTACTTCTTCAGAGATTGTGCATATGTACTGATACTGGTTGACTGTAGAAGTTTGAGTAGACTTTTTTGATGGAAATGTTCTGAATTGGGCAGTTTTGTCATTTTTGGTGCATGCATTTTGTTTCATTGTTTACTGGAAACATTTCAAAACAATAAATTTAAAACACCCTCTAAAACTGTACTGTATTGTACAAGGAATATAATTTAATACAATCAGGAAGGTGTATGAAAGAGCATGTGTATGTTTTGTGTGCAAGAGGCCTGTAATTTGAAAACAGACCAAACCCAAAGTTAATCTACCACTGGCAAAATGTATTTTCTTTGAATGTGGGTTTCAATGCTGTTTCAGTGAATGTGAGTTTTCAAGGGCAGGGAAGTTTTAATGCTAAGTCTGTTTTCATTGTGAGACTGCATTGCTTTGTTTAGCAGATATGATATCTATTATAGTTTGCACTGCAAAATGCAAAATAAAACTATCAAATGAAGTCCAAATCATCACAGAAGTAAAGCAGTATGGACATTAGTGTTTATGTTTTTTGTTTTTCGCTTTTTCCCGGTTAGTGTTTATGGAAAATGGGGTGAAATAGCCAAGTAATGGTTCATTGGAATGGCTGTAGGGGGGGGGGGGGACTCCATTCGACCATGATTTTGTGAGTGGGAGAAGGGCAGCAAACTCAGACAGCCCCGGCTGAACTATACCTCTCAACTGTCCAGATTTTTGCATAATGAAGAGATTTTTGCTTCTTATTTTTGGTTTGTTTCTCATAAAATTTGTGGTTTTCTGTCAAACCATTTAGGAATGAAGTCACTAAATAATGACACACTGAGTTTCAGACTTCATAACCTTCAGAAAAATGCATGCTAATGCAAGACCTGTTATTCTATCAACTGTCTCAGTTTATACAAGAGCAATTTTATTACTGTTTATATGTTCCCCGCATATATTTGGCCTTGTCCAGATTTCCTGAATTAACAGGTTGAGAGGTACATGCAAATAAAATGCTTTATAGAATTAGACATATCCAAACCTCTCAACTGACCCTGATTTTGGTTCAAAATGTTGTTCTTCCCCTAATAATCCCTCTGCAAAATGACAATTTTGGAAGAAAACATGGAGGGCTTACAATTAATAAATAACTGTAATAATCAGTTTATAGATTGCTTTTATTTCAGAAATGCATGTAGATTCTTTTATTTTGTCAGCTGCTCAAGTTAGCAGTACTAATATTTTAAAAAGTGCCCCTTCTTTGATAGGTTCCCAGCTGTATTGTGTGGCTATTTTATATTTTTGAATCACATTTTTGGTCCATCTTTCATAAAATTGTGTTTTTGGCAAATTAGTGGCAAATCATTAAAGACTGAAGTTAGAAAATAATGACAGACATTTCAGTTTCAGATTTCATACTGTCAGAAAAATATGTATTAGTGTATGTATTAGTAATATGCTTAGTGCATTTAAGGCTTGAAAAGGGTTAACACATTTATTCTATTTCACACTACATAAAATCTGTACTAATTGCAGAAGCTTTCTAACCTTGTATTGTCATGAAATATGCATAGCTATAATCTTTGCTTATGCTTTGGAAATTTACAGGGAAGCAGATAATCTCTGCTTGTGTCAAGAAAATAATGAATAGATGTATTACTTGTATTAATGTTATGAGACTTAGACAAGGAGTTCCACTTGTGATGTGAGAAAATACACAGCTGCAGAAGCTATAGATAATCAGAACAAAGACTGCTTGAAAATATGAACTACAATCAACACTTGCTTGTGTCTAAGTTAGAAAAGTACCTTGAAATGTAACACATGTATTAGAACTACACAATAGAAGCTTGTAACGGGCTAGAGCCCACCAAGGCCAGGTTGTTTTTCTCAAAATGTTTTTCATAAATCCAGTCATGTCAGCAGAAAATCTGAGTAACATCTGCTGTAGAACAATACTGAAAGTTGTGTTTGATTACGTCAACCACAGAAGGCAATGTCTTGTAGAACAGTATAAGAATAGCATACTTCCTGTTAGTAGTCAGGCAAAATCCTGTATTTGCATGTTTTTGTCTCCTTGCAGCAAGTTATTAAATGTGCCTTATCTGAACCTTACGTGCATTGGTCTTTGAAGTTTTTTCCTTTGACACATACCCTTCAGAAAATTCATACTAATGCAAGACCTACTATTTTATTATCTTTCTAAGTTTATAAGAGCAATATTTAAAAATTGTCCTTATTTTTGGGCCTTTGTCCCACTTCTATGTATGGCTTTGTCCAGATTTCTTGCTCTGAGGTTGAGAGGTATGACAAATATGTCAGGGCCATCGCAGTCAGCCAGAGACATTTCAAATTGTGACGCACTTGTTGCACCCCACTCCCCCATGTAGTGACTCTGGATGTGTCCAAGCAAGGCAAGGAGCAGTTATGCAGTTTAAATGTACAGATTATCCCCCCATCCAAGGTAGACACAACTACTACAATGGCTTTTCATCTGTCCTTGATTTTCCAGAATGTTCTGGTTTCTGTCATATTTTTATACTGTTGATTTATGCTTATTATTATTCAGAACGTGCCTGTTGCTCTGTGTTTAAGTAGCAATGCTTTAACGACCATTTGGTAAGCTTGTCTGAGATTGTAAGATGCAAGTAAGTTTTAATAAGCATACTGTTAATGAATTGCCAACATTGAAAGCCTTTCTGTTGTTGCTATGCAGAGAATACTTACATAACTAGATAACATTGTCAAAGGAAAAAACTTCAAAGACCAATACACGTAAGGTTCAGTTAAGGCACTTTAATTTACTTGCAGCAAGGAAGCAAAAACATGCAAATACAAGGATTTGTCTGACTACTAACAGGAAGTATGTTCATTCTTATACTGTTTTACAAGACATGGCCTTCTAAGCTGACGTAATCAAACATAACTTTAAGAATTGTACTACAGCAGGTGTTACTTCAGATTTTCTGCTTACATGACTAGATTTGTGAGAAACTTTGAGAAAAACAACCTGACCTTGATGACCGGTACTTCATTTACAAGCATCTATTGTACACTGTTACTTTTCAAGGTACTTTTTCTAATACAGATACAAGCAAATGCTGATTGCAGTCATATTTTCAAGCAGACTTTGTCCTAATTATCTGTTATTTCTACAGCTGTGTATGTTCTCATAACACAGCGGAACTTCTTGCCCAAGTTTCATACAAGCAGTATTGTTCTATTCATTATTTTCCTAACACAAGCAGAAATCATCTGCTTCTCAGTAAATTTCCAAGGCACAAGCAAGATTTAGCTAATAATACGAGGTCAGAAAGCATCTGCAGTTTGTACAGATTTATGCAGTATGAAATAGAATAAATGTGTTAACCCTTTTCATGTTCTGAAAGCACTAAGCACATTACTAATACACACATTAATACATATTTTTGTAACAAACATATCAGCCTTGGGTATTGAAATGCATATGACAGTATTTGTAATAAAGGACAGGATTACATTATTTTAAGAGCTCATTACAGGCTTTACCTGCAAACTAAACAGAATGCCAGTCTATCATGTGTGGTCCATATCCTGTGCAGTAATCCTTTAAACAATGTATTTTGAGCTTGTTCCTTGTTTGCTTTTTATTTTTTACTTTGATCATGTTTTCCCCATGAAACAAATAGATAAGTTGTTGCCAGGCAGCAGGTCTTTTCTGGTTAAGAAACATTTTTACAAGTGGGGGTATCACAGAGATTGCTACTTTCAGCATGTTACTTGGTACTTTAATAAAGCTGAATATAAATTATAATTAGAACTGGAGTACAAGGAGAAGTGGTTTGAGTTGAGTGCTGCTTGTTTTTCTTATACTTGATTTTGACTAGTATTCCAGTAATGTATTTAAAAAGTAATTTATTATTTTCATGCCTCACACAACCTTTTTCTTTCCATCTAGATATTAAGTAAGCTGCCATGCAGCCAATGGATTGAAATATTTTTTTTCTTCTACACTTTCCTTTTTTCTTGATTGGACTCTCATAATGATGGTTTGGCACCCAGGGCAGTGTATTTAATTAAAGTTACAGTTGTTGTGGTTTTGAGCATAGCCCCTCCCCTTTCTGGTTGGCCACACCCATTCCCATTGACCCCACCCATTCAGCTGTCTCTTGTAGCCCCCCTTTGATTTGAAGTCACCAGCCACCACTGCCTGGGTCCCTCCCCTAGGATTGTTTGCAAGAAGGATATATCATTCAAATTTCTTATAAAAAATCAATGCACACTATTTTTAATTGTTGAATGATGAAATGTGGGCATTGTAATCAATGTGGATTGATTAAGTGGGGCTCCATTTTTAATATTGCTGGCTACGGTGATATCTTCATGAAGCAGAGATTTTACTGCTCGAGCTCTGGTGTCCTTTACATGCCACAATGCCAGGTCTGCCACAATTTCTATATCAGGAAAACTGTGAATACCCTTACTGGTGTATGTACGATGTTGACAAGAAGAACATTCTCTTTAGACATACTATGTTGAATAAGTCCCATAGTTCTAAATTTTTTGTTATTGAGTGTGTTATCAGCAATGGTCATGGAGGGGCAGCCCTGGAAGGACCTCTTGGAGCTCAAAGAACTAAGGAGGAAATAAAACTTAATTCTACCAATCAACATGGTCTTAATGATATGGTGTCTATTAACAGCATCTGGCAGCTGAAAGATTCTTTTTATATGTGACTTTTCATTGTATTTTTCATTTTATTTCTATTACGCTGTGACAGTATTGGTATTTGATTTCCACTTTTGCTGAATTTTACAGCTTAGTGTTTCCTTGGTCTAATACTTTGTAAATATTCATTTTTTTTAATTTACATTTATTTTAGTACATGTGCTTATTCTGTTCCAATCAATGTTTTTGATTTTCAGTTTAATTTTGGTGGTTTCAGTCTTAATTGGATCGAAACTATTCAATCGGTGAACTAGTTTACTTGGGTTTATGAGTTTTTCCTGGCTTCTCAGTCAGTGTTTGTAACCAATGTATTCAACACTTTGCCTTTAAAATTGTAATGGTTCATCCTTAATTAGCTTATCTTAACATGTTCAATTAAGTATGAGGGGTTTCAAGAGTATATAAAGTGCCTAGGTATTTGCTCTGTTTTTTTCATTCTGATGAAGTCCTTTTTTGAGACAAAAGAGCTTAATGTGGATTAAATAAATGTGAACTTTTTTAAGACAGTACTTTCATCACCCAGTTCCTGTGGTTCAAGTTTGGATTGTTCAATTGTTTAGATGCCTTATATTTAGTAATTAGTGGATAGAAGTGTTTAATTAAAATTAATTAAAGTGTGTTTTTTAACTAGGTCTCATACTATTTTGAACATGTTAGTATAATCTAACCATTTAAAACAGTTTAAGTTAATATGACAGTGTTTTTTACATAGGTTATTTGTTTAGGCTCTAGTTGCTTTACAGCTATTGACAATACAGGATGTGTTTGATAGCCATCAAACATTTTTGTTTTACATATATGTTATGAGTAGTATGTTAATGTGAACTACATGTAGAATGTGTGAATTGTAGGGCATAATGTTGGTGTGGTTGGACCTCTGCCAGTGTTATATCCACTTTAAAGGGTTCAAATCCCACAAGCACCCTCTACAGATTTTTCAGTGTTGCTGTTCTAAGTCTTATGTACACAGACATCATTTTCATATCACATATGTTGTTTTATATGCCACTGTGTCCTACACTGTTTCCTAGAATTTGGCACTGCATGGGAATGCAGATAGGATAAATTGTCATAAGCTGTCAAAATAATTATTTCCATACGTGGGGTCCTATACTAATCTAAACATGATCATATAACTGTCTTCCAGATGGGAAAATGGGTCTATATCATTTCATTGAAAAGTCATTTTATTGAAGCTTAATTCATTGACACATATTCACTGAAAGCTCACTTCACTGAAAACCCAATTCACTGAAAGTGCACCTCACTGAAAACTCATTTCACTGAAACTCATTTAGTTGAAAGGTATATATGGCCTTTTCCCCACTGTTGTGTGATCCTGGAGTTAGTATATAAAGTAAGGGGGGTGTGGGGGGGGGCGTAGCCCCCCCACATATTGTAAACATTTTATAGCATATAGATGGATACTTACAAGTGTAATGAACAAATTCTTCCAGAAGACAACATGTAACCAATTTATGTGGGGGGCATTGCCCAGACACCCCCCAAATGTGGGGGGGGCTGTGCCACCCAAACCCCCCTTACTTTATATACTAACTCCAGGATCACACAACAGTGGGGAATAGGCCATATATTCCTTTCAATGAAATGAGTTTCATTGAAATGGGTTTTCAGTGAAATGAGCTTTCAGTAAATTAGGTTTTCAGTGAAATGAGCTTTCAGTGAATATGTGTCAATGAATTAAGCTTCAGTTAAATGAATTTTCAATTAAATGATATAGACCCACCGTAAAGCATATTAAGCATTTTGTTAATGTAGTTTTTGGTGCTCATAATAATGAGGCCACACCCCTTGTCAGGCTTCATAAGCCTGACTTATCTATTATCTATAATATGCCTCAACAATGACTGTTCTTCCTTTGTTGGACTGAATTTATCCCAAGTCCTTTTTTTAAAGCAGTTAATGTCTAATGTCAGACTCACAATATTTTTCAAAAACTGTAATTATAGAGTGAAATGGGGCTAGTTTCATTGGTTTTATGAGTCTTTTCTTGTTTCTCAATCAGTGTTTGTCTTAGAGGTATCCTATGTATTCAGCACTGTGCCTTTAAACTTTTAATCTTTCATCCTTAATTAGCTTAGCTTAACTTGTTAAATTAAGTAGGAGGGGTTTCAAGAGTATGTAAGGTGCCTAGGTTTTTGCTCTGTTTCTTCATTCTGATGAAGTTCCTTTGTGGGACGAAAGCGCTTAAAGTGGATTAAATAAACATGATTTTTTTAAGAGATTATTTTCGAGGTTCAGCTCCTGTGGTTCAGGTTTGGATTGTTCAAGTGAATTTTGTGGCTTGTTTCACATCTATGCAAATATTTAAATCAACAGCCAATCACTGAATCACCAGTCAAATTCCAAACAGAATATCACATAATAGACAAGCGAATAAATATAACAAAACAAAACCACTTCACGTTGGTACAAGTGTGTAAAAAACATTTTGAATAAATATGCACAAAAACATTTTTATATCAGCAATAAAATATTCCATGTACATGTATATAAAATAGCATTAAAAACATTTCAAAAATGAATTAAGCTATTTTGTTTCCTAACTTTGCAGAATATAACTTTAGCACACTTTGAATGGATACAAATTTATTTAAACCTGGCTTTAGTGGTATTTAATCTTAACCTCCACAATAGTTCTTTAAATTATAGTTTAGATTCCCAAGCACCAGCCCAAATAACCATGTTCACCCTTTCTAACATTGCAAATCTAAATTTGTTTATATTTCCAACTTTACAACAAGTGATGGGGGAATTCAATAAAGTCTACATGGAGAGATTTTCCATGCAGGCATAGTAGCACAGAGCTTACATGGAAGTAAGCAGCTGTGTGATCCAGTAAACAGAGTAGTGGGGTGTGCACAAGTGTGCAAACACAGAAGTGTCCATGGCCTGCAAATCACCTCATAAGCAGGTGAATTGAATGCAAATGAGGATGCTGGAGTGATCCAGCAGGCAGATAGGCAGCCCTGCAGACCCCATGTTGGTGTCCGAAGTGTACATGGAAAATTCCCGTGTAGAAGAAAATAAAAATTGAACAGGAGCTGTAAAATCCCATGTAGAAGGTCAGAAATTGAATAGTAGGCACTGATATGTGCAAAACTATGCCCTGTGTGTCCAAAAAGTAATGCAAAATAATTTAAGTTTTTTTTTAATACCCATATTACATTTGCTCAACACGTAGCAGTGCACAAACATGCCATTATGCAAAACAAATATATATTTGAAAGTTAAAAAATGAAAAATAAGAAATATATGACAATAATGCATTATAGGGCCCTGCATGGAGTATGTACAATCATAGATTTATGTGGTTGCTAAGGAGGTAGACCCTGGAATAGTGTAGTATCCAGGTTGTGTGCATGGATCTGTATGCAAATGACCTAGGGTTACTGAATAGAAAAATGGGTTACTGTGCCCGCAGATAAATTCTATATATCCCCAGAACTGTGTTGCTGTCCACAGGAGAGGTAGCTGACATCAAAAGGGGGTGTGCCACTATATGTTTAAGCAGATTGGAGCTGAGTGGCACCTGTTTGCACGACGTACCTCTCAGCTAAGTGGGGGAGGGGTGCCCACAGCTGCTAAGCTTTGTTTAGCTTTGGGGTGCTTGTTTTAGCTGGTTTGGGCATATTTGAGCCCTGCTCTGCTGTACTTAACAGTGAAGGCTGTTAAAAAATAAGGAAATAGCCTGTGAAAGCCAATCATGTATAAATTACTGGTAACCCCTGTTCCACTTACACTGGACCATTCAAACCCCTCAATGATGTACCTGGGAGGTGGAATGCATCATAGTTAGCCAATTACACAGGCTGCATCTACAACAGGCCACTATAAATTATGCATGCACCTTATAATCTGATTTTCCCCCCATACTTTGCACCAATGGAGTACATCCTTGGGAATTTTAACTGACAGAATGCTAGGGGCTGCTGTTGCTCTGCTACATCTGTATTTGCTAGATGCTGAGGTCATTGCTGATGCTGCTGCTGACAGTAGGCCTAGACTGAGAAGGAGAAGGGTATTCAGGCCCAGGGTAACCTCCCAGGAGCTAAATGAGCTGGAGATTGTGGAGTGCTACAGGGTGGAGAGGGACATACTACAAGAATTCACAGAGCTCTGCCACCCTCAACTCAGAGCCAACAGAGGGGAACCTATCCCAGTGGAAACAAAGGTATGTGTAGCCTTAAAACAATAGCTACAGGTACTTTTCAAAGACCAACTGGGGACACGATGGGGGTCTCACAGGCATCAGCATCCAGGGTATTCCACCAGTTCCTGGCTGCCATGCAGACACATGCCAATGACCACATTTATTTACCTTGCACCCCTGAGGAGAGGGCCAGCAGTATGCATCTCTTCTATCATGTAGCACACTACCGTGAGGTACTGGGTGCCATAGACTGCACACATGTAATCAAAGCACCACCCGGTGAGGAGGGTAGAGTCTAGGTCAACCAAAAGAGGTATCACTCCATCAACTGCTAAGCCATGTGCAATGCCCAGGGCATTATCATGAATGTGTGCACTGGCAGCCCTGGCAGTTATCATGACTCCCATATCTGGCACATATCACAGCTGTACCAGGTGCTTGCCGGGGGGACATCCTTCCCATTCAGCCATCTAATGGGGGATGCTGGCTACCCACTGGAACTGTGGATGATGACACCCATCAGAAATGCACACACACCTACTGAAGAATGCCATAGTGAGGCACACTCACAAACTAGGAACATCATAGTGCATGTGTTTGGGCTGCTCAAGTCATGGTTCTGATACCTTAATATATCTGTTGGAGCATTGCAGTACTCTCCAGCCACATGTGCACAGATGTTCACAGTATGTGCCTTGTTACACAATATGATCCTGTGGAAACAGCTGCAGCAGGATCATCACAGGGAAGGGACACACAGCCCCCCACCAGTGCCAAGGTCCCCACAGCAACACCCACAGTGGGACTCAGAGGAAGAAACCCCTGAGGCTGTCCCTGTAGGCAGATGTAGTTGTGTCCATTATGCCTTGGCTTTAGCAAAGAGGCAATGCATAGCACATACACTGACAACCTAGGGTCCTAGGGACCGACACATTTCTCCAACTCACATACATAGTAAAAAGGATGCCAGCCACACCACACAACCTGTACCTTAGCATGTATTGGCTGTGTACTACATGCATCAGACAGAGGCAGCCCTGCAACACAGGTATCTCAACTGCTGCATTCACAAGGTAAGTCACTCTCCTTTACAACAAATGTACGGGGTACTAGACTATGGTAGCATATGCATGGACCTGCTGCATGGATGCAAAGGAATAGATTGGGTTATTGGACTACTTGCAAAGAACTAACAGCTATGTGAGACAACAGATACTCTGTCCAATACTGACTGCCCCATGATATGCATTAGGTCACAAGGCAGCAAAACACACTGCAGTATGCAATGGAAATGCCGAACAGCAGGGTCATAGGACAGACCCATGACTGTCAATGCTAAAGTCACCTACCCCCAACACATCAGTGTTCCAATACAACTGCAGTAATAGTATGTTTGCACAGATATATCAGCAGCCCACACAATCCCAGGGCTGTCCCAAACAACCTAACTACATGCTCTATTTTCCACAATATTCAGGGGTCAAAGAGTATTTCTGTCTGCTGTTGATAGTGTGAGGAATTAAAGCTCACTTTCTTGTGGCTGGTGTGGCTCAGTGGGCTAATTAGATTAGTATGGTTGATGGTGTTCATGGTTCTAAGCTGGCTGCACCTGTAACTTTTGGATGTGAGGTACTCCTATGGTAGGAGTCTCACAGAATGTCAATATGCCCCAATCTGTTACTGTAAGAAAGCTGGACAAAGTCAGAGACAATGGAGGGACAGAGGTTCAAATCAACTGACATTATACATGCTCTGAGTAACCTAGAAGGTGGCTAGCATAACAGCAGGTTGCAACAGGTCAGAGTATCAGCAGGATGTAAAGGCCATCACTTAACTGTATCAGTACTTACAACAATTCAATGTGCTCCATTTAGTAGTATATTACCAAAAAGCACAGCTGTATGAGGAACAGAGCAGACATATGGGGCAGAATGCTGGACATCCTGCTAAAACATGTACAGTGAGAGGTCTGAAGACTCTCACCCTGTGTGTGGTGTGACATCATGTACACCAGTCACATCATACCTACAACCACTTGGAGCAGGAAATCTGGACAAAGCCATGAACAGTAGTGGGACAAATGCCCAAATATAAGGAGAAAGATTTACTACTGACCAGACAAATGTGGAAAGTTCAGATAATAACAGGTTGTGCAGTAGCATGGTTTTCCTGGTGTGTATAGAGTCAGTAACTCAAATGTCTGGCATCATTTCCTAATGACAATCTATAATGATTTGCCACTGATGTACCAGAAAATCACAATGCAATGTAAAATGTAAAATGATGCAAACTGTACAGTCGATAGATACAAGTCATATAATACATTCAGCACACAGTCGTGGAATCTCTTGGACAAAATATCAGGGAAGTGCTGGACTGTTGAATCAGGCTGCAGCACACAAAACCAGACTGGAGTACAGGTAGGTCTGGCCTGGAGTCACCTAGTAAGTACTGACAGTCACACTGGGCATGCTCCTACACTTAGGTAACTTGAGCCCATGTCTGATGCCTCATCTGCCTATAAAATATATTTGTGTGGGGATGTACAAATATGCACACCTACTGACATCAAATGGGGGTGTGCCACTATGCAGAATGCTGGGGTTATCTGCACCTACACACAACAGTTGTCTGATGGTAACACACCAAAGCCACGTAATGATGTAATCCACCCAACCACGCAACCCTGTGCCTGTGGAATGTCACCATGTAGACAGACAATGGTGCGCAGGTGGTGTAATGTGCAATGGCTTCAACGCAGGACTTGGACAGGCCATATTGTCACTGGCCAGTTGTACATCTAGCAAACTGCAAATGGCCAGAAATGGTGATACTGGTAACTGTACACACATAGAAGGGGTGTTAACAGATACCTAAACTGCTAGGACAGTAGATACAATAACAGCATAAAGCAGATTCACTCTGCAGGCCACACATGCTATGTAATACATGGCCACTTTGTGTAGCCCACAAGTTTTGTGGCTGCAGCCACATGTACATCAGATGTAACTAGTGGTGCATGCAATAAGTACTGTGAGCTATAGTGTATAACAGTAGGTAGACAGGGGTTCTTATCTCACATCAGCCACCTTGTGTGTAGCTATTTCCCTTACACCAGTACAGACATGCCCTCCTGGCCTATGTCTGTGCAATGGTCAATCATTTTATGGACCTGTGACTAGCGTCCTCCTCAACATTGGCCTCCCTGTCAACACCTGCTGATGTCATCCACCTTAACAGCACTGGCTGACATTCTCAAAATGGATAATTTCCATGGTGTATGCAATAAGTGCTTAGTGCTGAAGTGTATACTAATAAATACATAGGGGTTCTAGTGTGTGTGTGTGTGTGTGTGTGTGTGTGTGTGTGTGTGTGTGTGTGTGTGTGTGTGTGTGTGTGCTTGAACACAATCAAGCACTGTGCTAGCAACACATCATGGAATCACATACAGATCTGAGCTGTGCATAGTAGACTAGTCAGATTAGCATCATTGTCCCTAGCCACAAGAATTACCTCTGCAAGGAGATGCACTGGTAGTTGCATGACCCTAGCTAGAATTTGGTGTGCTACCTCTCTGTGCAATGGCTGCACATTGTAAGGCCCTGTGACTACCTGCCAGTCTCCCCATTGACCTCCTTTACAAGTCCTGCTGATGTCATCCACCTTAATGGCACTGGCTGACAATTACAAAACAGATAAGCTCTGTGGTGCATGCAATACATATTTAGTGCTATAGTGTACACTAATAGATAGAGGTCTTAATCTCAATAAAGGCAACTCTGTGTGTGTGAGTGTACAAATATGTTCCCATGCAGCTGTACACATATGACCATATGGGTGTACAATTGTCATGTATTTTACTACCCTGTCACTAGCTGCAGGCCCTAAATAGCCCACATCTACTTAGGCATAAATGCTATCTGCCATCACCTACATTTGTATGTACAGAACACCCAGGTCACACATATCAAGGGTAGCAGGCCTTGTCACAGGGTATGTATACACGATTATTCTGACTGCCCCATTGTACCTGACACACTGTTCTACAGACATGCACCTAGGTAACCATGCACATATACAGCCATACCTTGCTGACGTCATATGTCTGCTGTGCTGCCATGCCATCCTGTTCCACTGTATTGCCATCAGTAGCTTAGCCTCTCAGACCCCGGGAGCAGAAACATACACAGTTCTGTGAGACATCTGTCATTCTGCAACACTACTGCCAATCTAATATCATGCAACAAAGGTACACAAAGTTTGATGTGTACTCATGACACATCCCAGCATACAGCATCTGTCACAGCATAACATGACCGCACTACAAAACTACATGTAATTTAATATAGTCACCCTGTGCATCAGACACTTATTAACATGTCCCTGCATTGAGGGTATGGATGGCAGGGATGTGACACAGGTATCATCACATGTATAGTGTATGGTGTGAGGGTGCCAGAAGCCTAGGCTGCGCCAAACAGTTGACAGCATGTGGATGAGTCAGGAAGGGGTGCTGGATAGCTGGGACATAGAAAAGTACCATGTGTATCTGTTGGTGACCTGCATGTGACAGTGATGTTTGAGTGTGTGCATGTACACAGTCAAGCCCAGTGCTAGCCCTACACATGTGTATGTTGGACAGCTGTGGACCGTACATGGCAGAGTGGACAGTTCACCATTTCTGGCCATGAACATGGAAACTGGCTCTGTCAGGAGTTGCACTGGCACCACCATGAACAGAGTCAGAAGCGGTGTTAGTAGCTGATGGTGACTGGTGTCTGCTGGGCCCCTGTCCCCCAGGGGACCACCCAGGACCATGTGCCCATGGCCTGCCATGTCGTGGTGTGGACAGCACAGTCCCTTCTGCAGTGCTGGAGATACTGCCACTACAGGAGTGTGAGTGTGCATGACCATGTGGACTCTCAGTAGATGGTGTTTTTGACCTAGGTAAACATGTCCGATGCCCTACTCCAACAAGATGTTCCAGCACAGACAATGTGCAGTCATGGACTGACAATGTCAAAGCCCCACCTTCTGTTCACTACATCAGTGAATCAATCCATGGCATCACCAATGTGGTGGAGGGAGTCACGGATGTCAGACTGTGATGCATCCATAATCCTAAGCATCTATCTGGTATTGCTTTCAGAACATGCCTGTGCCTCCATGATGGTCCAAAACATGCATCAAGTGACAAATTATGTGACACTTCTGACAGGTGGTGGATGGGCAGTAGTCCTCCTTCGAGCACACATGTCAATCTGCCTGTGTGGGACCTTGACAGCTTTCTGGCTATGGCCAGTGTCTACACTCACTGATACCATAGTTGCCTCACTCTCCTGTTAAATGTCACCACACTCTAACTGTCCAATATCTGTGGCCTCAGGAGACTGGGTATGTGTGGGCATACTAACTGTGTGTGGGTACAATGGGGGAGGAAGTGGGATGTCAACCCATGGGACAGATTCAGCTCCCAACAACCCCACCTGTGCCTCAGTATGGCCACCATCATAATCAGAGTCCAACGAGACACTGACATCAGGTTGTGGTGGCACACTCCAATCCCCACATTCACCTGTGAGGAGGAAGGCAAAATAATTATATTGCTACGTGCACTATTATGTATGATAATCCACACACACCCACATACAGCTGAGGAGCCACAACTGCTTTACACACACCACATCTTATTTCTGATCACATGCACAACACACAAACAGACTACAACATACACAGACAAGACAGGCCCTTTATAACATGCACTGCAGCTACTATAGTATCACCGCCTCAGGTAGGTACCATCTCTATATTGTGTGTGAACAGGCATCTGTGAGTAATTTTCTCCTGTATAGTGGACTGCATAGACTTTCTCAACAATAAGTGCAAATGAGTTACTGCTCCTCCAAATACACAACTGTGATTACCCATTCAATGCACTTCAGTTGACCCCTCTGAAATGGAACATACAAGTATTGTACTATGGCTAAGCATAACCGTTGTGGCTAGGGCAAAATGGCAGCCTTTAACATTCTTATGGTATATATGATCCATAAGAAAACAGTATCACAATTACCAGGTACAGGACTTTGGACTCTGGCCAGACCTGATGTACCTATGGAAATGTGAGGGAGAGGTATTGTTAGCAATACCCAATTTGGTATTGTTACAGGGTAATATGTGTGTATATCAAGATGTGCAGTAGCTAATGTGATACTGACTACATCGCTGACATCCTGAGTATGTGTGCACAACTGTGCATTAAAACCAACCCCCCCCCAATGCAGATAGACCTGACACCCATGTACTGATATAAAGAGGCTGCCACAATGACTGATACAGTATTACAGTGATGAACACAGGAAGCCTACCTGGACACTCCTCTGATGTGGATGCTGTGACACATCTCCACGATGTATGGGGTGATGGATGGTTGAGAGCTGGTGGATGGTCCCAGGTTTGCCAGGAATTCCTCTGTGGCTGAGAGTGGTTGTTCTGCTGCAGGCCCTCCACCAGTGGCAGACTTGTCCCTGGCCACAGCAGCAGCCATTTGCTGTGCAGCATTGACCATATCTGTTGCCCAGTGTCGGACCTGCTCATAGATTCTGTCCTGTATCCCAATTTGGTTCACTGCTGTGACAAGGTCAGCCCACAGTGCTGCAAATTGTTCATGATGCTGGTGACTCCTGGACAGCAGAATATTATGATACAGTCTGAGGCCATCCAGGAAAACATTGTTTTCAGCATCTGAAATTGGTGGGTGCCCACTTTGATACATCCTTCCTGAAAGAGAACAAGAGGGGAACACATCACAGGACCAGATATGTGGATATCCACTATGTACAGACCCTGCACAATCAAAATGGCCTGCACTATCCACTGCTACCTCCCACGTCATACCCCGCAGTCTATCAACACACTATGTATGTGGCTATCACCAACATAGTAGCAATAACAATCATGTTCCTGTGTCGTGGCAGAGTGTGCTGCATGTCTACACACCCATCAATGCCGTCTAATGTGGTGTGTATCCCATAGGTAAAGTCCCACTACTATGTCATATAGCTACTGTCAGACAAATAGGTGTGTGCAATTACAAGTATATGGGGACAGTCCAGCAACACCAGTGTGTAGTATATTTTCCCTGTAGGCGTCATACCTCTCCAGTACACAGATGTTTGCTGAATGTGTACGTGTGTCTGATATATGTGGTCCTACTGGCTCAAACATGTGGATGTCTGGCGAACGGTTGGCCAATTATTAATGGTTGTTGTCAGAATTTACATAATCTGACTGTCACATGTCAGAACTCTCAGAAAAAAACTTATGCTACAGTAATATCTGTTATTCTATTCATACTCTTACTTTGTATGACCAATATGTACACTCTGTCACTAAGGCTGGGCCTGTGTCCCCCCACTAATAAAGGCTATGACCTGAATTCCTACTGTAGAGGTTTGCCAGGTATGTTAGCCATAACTCTCAAGTGATGAGATATGAATGTCAACAAAACAGTGACCTAGCCAGAGTACATCAGGGACAGTCAGGCACACCTTTACAATGTCTGAACTATTCCTGTGTGACATTCACAGATTTAGAGATGCTGAATGACAGTACATCATGTGATATGACAGCTGTGTCTACCCTTACTTATTGTCAATATGTCTAACTCACAATCCAGTAGCTTTCATACAGGAGACAACCATTATAAGAGGGAGGGAGAAGGCCACAACTGTGATTTCATTCACAGAAGGCACAGTTGAGAGGCATGCTTTTAGCTGTTGGACAGCAGAGTATCACCAACATGTCATTCCCAGAGATGTACTACAGACCTACTGTTGTAATCCCTATTCCCCATAACTGCATCCTCCTATCTGCATCCCATTATATGGGGACTTGTATTACATACCCGGCAGAGTAACGTAATCCTTTTGTGAACAAATCCTCAAAAAAAAAAAAGCTTGCTAAATTGTAGTCTGTCTTGGTAAAGCAACTTACAGACCTGTTTCCCATAGGCAGTTGCTTGCCTTTTGTAGGTCATGCTCATTAACAGGTAATTCCCTGTGCACCATGTGACGGCTGTGCCCTGACCCAGCAATCAAGGAGCCTCAATCCTCACCGCTAACACCAGAGAGGGCGTCTCATATATGAGGAAAGGATAACAAATATACACAGTAAAGTGCAATTTCCCTTAAGAGCACACAGAGGTCACAGTCAGTCAGGGGCTGGTTACTCCCTTGCTCTCCAGGTCCCCAATAAGACACCCCACTGGTACAGCTATAGGGTCCAGATCTCTGCCAGCTGGACAAGCTAAAATCTCCAGCACCCTCTCTGTCCAACCAGTGCTTCGTGTCCCTGCCCAAGTAGCTGACACATACACACTATGAGATAAGAGTTTACACAACCACACAGACACTTCTGGGGAAGGCTGGCACAGGTTCTCCAGCTTTGCCCCTTTTACCCAGACTATACGGTAGAAATCACTGCCACCATCCAGCTAATATTTATCAGCTACTCAAAGGCCCTTAAAAGGGTGTCCAATTATTGCTGTGCAATACTATTATCCAATTGGTAGTATAGCCCAGGGCTAAAGTTATTAGAGTGGCTTTGTACAGTTATACCTAAGGCGTGCAAGTACTCTAAAGAGCTTAAATTATCTCTACAAAAAACAGCCACAGTTAGAAGGTTTTAAAATATTTAATAATAAATAATTAGAACCACACAATACTTTCTAGTACACAGTGCTAGTCAACAGTTCAGAGATCACACAGAAATACTTAAAATAATTCAGTAGTACAGTTCTGACATCACAGGAAAACATTTATTCTAATCTTTCTAGTTTCCAGCTATTTTTAAAACAAAACACAAGTCTAAGATAACCGACATATGAGCAAGACAGTGCTGTGAGTTGGATAGTCAAGGCAAAAAATGCTTAATAATCTATGGTTCTCTCTGTTTAAATTGAAATTGCAGTTCTGATAAAAAATTACATCATTTCACACTTTCCTGGGGCTCCCAGGTTAACAGATACTACATAATTGTTATCTTGCACCTGCAGGAAACTACAGCCATAAAAGACATTCCACATGTAAACTCTAGTAATTATTCCTTAAGTTAAAACAATAGGCAGGATGCTTCACTCCAGACTCATCGACTCCAAATTCTAACTTCAAAGGGACAGACATGAAATAGTTTCAATTTCTAAGGACAGACAAGAAATGCTTGACTTAGCTTTCTTTACAGCAGAGGGCAATGTTGCTACATTGTTTAAAGGTCAACATTTCACAGCATATTCTTTAAATTAAGAAAACAAGTCTGTAATTCAATATTCCTATTTACGAATGATAGAATTATGTATAAAATCCTATCTGGCTAGGCTGGCAGTCTTCATCTATCTTTACCCAATCTTCACACACCAATCCATGGCTCAGACTTGCTAATTATAACCAAAACAGCTGGGTTGCACTTTCATTAGCCAATGACATTGCACCACAGTGCCATATTTAAGTCCTTCATGTAGGTCTTGGTCCCTTTCGTAGTCCTTGAGATGGACATTAGTGAGGTGTGGAGATGTCAGCATCACAGAGGGTAGGTACGAATACTGTCTACTGTTGAGCACTATGAGGTATGTCCACAGTTTTGCATGCTATGTTTGGCCATTGTCAAATGACATTGTGATTATCTGGCAGTTCAGTGTTAAACATTGTGGTTTGAGATCAGTAAGGGGGAAGAGACATGTGAGTGTCAGATGTTATACCCATCAGAATATGCATGCTGCTGCAGTAGCTGCTAGGGTATCAGCTCATTATGTTTGTAGGGGCAAACTGTGAAACATGTCCCTGTCACTCAGCATTTTCCCCCTACCCCTTTATGTATGGGTGTTGTCCTAATCCCTTGTTCTAGGGGGTTGTGAGGTATGGTAGGTCTCTAGCAGGTAGCTTAACAAACAGCTGCATATGTTGCAGGCTGCAGTATAGGAGGGAGTGTGAACACTTTGGAGGACCGCAAACTGTATGTGTCACTGAAGGAGCAGTGTCAGCTCTGTTGTTACAGCAGAGCCAGGGTGATGGTACCCATAACAGTCCAGTTGAGGCATGTGCTTAAGGCTCATCTGTTATGTAACAGTGCCAATTACAGAGTAGTAGGTGACATATAGGTAGGCTATATGAATATGTGCAGTGTGTCCCTACCTACAGGCCTTTGACTTGCAAACATGGGTAACATTTAATTCAGTAGCAGCAACCTGTTATGGTTAAAATTGCATGACTCAGTCATTATTTGCTATATTCCCAAGAATGTAATTGAAGTCAAATACACTGGATTTGAACCCAGGACTGTGGGTGGCAAAATGTACTACATACAAGTCATTTAACAGACTGAACTGAGTCAGTGCTACAGCAGGTGCATTTGCAAGATATATGTGCATGCATACAGTCTGACACATTATTTGCATTAGCACGTCTTTTCTGAAGGGTATAAAGTGTGACACTCAAATGTTTGTTATGGTTTTCTAACCTCAATCTTTAATGATTTGCCAGTACTTTACCAGACAGATATGCTTTTGTGAAAACCGTGCCAAAACTAGGGTGCTAAACTTTGGACATTCTGCAACAGTCTGTACAGTTGATAGATATACCTGCTATCCCAGGCCTCACCTACACCCATTATTATTTATTTGGCTGTGTACTGGTGTAGTGTCTGCATCATAGTCACAAGCACACTCCCATTTTCCCATTATATGTGCTTGCAGTGTTTCAGTGGCAATCAGTATATGTTGCTGGAAACATATGTTTTAATTCAGAGATGAGTGGGCTAGTGGGCTAACACTGTGCTGTTGTTGACAAGGGCCTGGATTTGAGACATGGCAGAGGAGATTATTTTGCAGATGTGCCTAAGACTGTTAGAAACACATAAGATGATTAAGGCACTTTTATGCATTTTTTAGCAGGTTTACGTGGGTTTGTGTGGCATCCTACTGAGCTCTGCTTAAACCTGCACTAAAAAGAAAAAAAGTAAAGAAAAAGATTGTGATAGGAAAGTGGTAAAATTGGGGCAAGCAGGGGGGGGAACATACTGAAAGGCAGGTAAGGTTGTGAAGGAATGGTGTATGAATGGGCCATAACTTTCCATTTATTGTACAGCAACAGCTGTGCAGTTTTGACAGAATTTGGAATTTAGAGCCTCACACCCCAGACAGAGGGGTGAGGGCAACATAAATGTGTTCATTAATTAATGTAATAATTAGTTGTGTCCAGTGGACGTGTGTGTGAAATGGAGACCTATTAATGGGGCGATATTTTTTGTGGGACAGGTGTCCGTTTTTTTTTTTTTTTAGAAGAAAGTGGAATTTTGGGGATGGGATGCAGGTACCTGTGGGGAGGTAAGCTGGGTAGAAGAGGTTGTACAGTACAAAGACTACACAACTATCATGACGTGCATGTCAAGCATGGGGTTTGTACCTAATAGCACTGATTGCAGGGAACATATGCATCACATGCAGTGATTGTATCAGCCTTTACAAGACACTCCAGGAATACAGCCATACCTTCATTACACATTTTATTTCTTTTATCTTATGACATTTTGTTATTATTAAACCTGTTTCCTTTATTGTTTGGATAACTAGCACATTTGTGAGAATGAATTTAACAGACTGTGAGATCTGAAAAAACAATTATTTACACATACTATGAGCTAGCTCACCCTTTTATCTGTGTCTTTGTGGAGATAATGATATCTGCTATTACACATTTTATTTCTTTTATTTTATTATAGTTGGTTATTATTGAACCTGTTTCCTTTATTGTGTGGATAAATAGCACATTCGTGAGAATGATTTCATGAGTCTGTGACATCTGAACAAATAATTATTTACACAGACTGTGGGCTACCTCACCCATTTATCAGTAGTCCCTGTAGAGAGAATGTCTGTCATCATAAAATATGTAATTCAGTAATAGTTATTAATACACGGAACTGGATTTGAACCCTGGTCTTTGTCTAGCAAAATGTACTTCACACACAGCATTTAACAAACTGAGCTACTGAGTCACTGCTGATATTTTTTGGACTGATTTTGCCCTAGAGCTAACTTGGAAACAAAATATGACCGGCTACTAATACTACAGTGTTATAATACTGTGAATTAACAGTTGGACACAGCTGCATGAAATGCAATCATGGCCGAGAGGCTAGGTAACCTATACATTACTAAATAAACTGTAGGTGTACACAATATATTGTTACTGGGTTGAAATATCAGCTCTCATTCCACAAGTATTGCACAACAGTTCATTACAGATGCCTTCATGCATTTACTGGTATACTTTTCAGTTTGTATTGACCAACAGTTAATGTAATGCAGATCTTTCCATACGACTGTAATTCAACAGTTATTGTGATAGAAACTTTATTTCCTTTTCTTAATCAAAGTTAATGATTTGCTCTTTCCTGCTTATTGCAGTACATTTGGCAGTAGTCAGTTACTGCAGTCCAGGTCTATGAACATATTCATTACAATACAATCAAAACGGTTTATATACCTAATGGCAGTTAATGTTTTACTCTTTCTTGCTTATGTGATTATAAATTGGAAGATACAGCCATACTCGCCACACTCACAGCGCAAACTGGCCAGACACCATGTATATACCTCAAGGTTGCGAGCTGTCACCTCTGCAGCTGTTGGGAGAGAAGAACACCATTATGCATACCAGTTTAGCAGACATTCAAGGTTAAATATTGGTGAAACACATGGAAACATATTACACATATGTGGAACATTGCCCATCTGGAATTCTTGGACCAATACATCCAAGAGAACCGCCTTCCTTTTTTTCACATCATCATGGTGGTGACAATACTGCTCACCTGTGCTGGGGATACCAGTTGCACTGTTGAGGTCCCTTGCCAGCCAGTCCCAGGCCTCTACTTTGTACTCTGAGGCCTAGTAACCACCCTGCATGGGCCAGTCTTTATGTTTTTTTACTAAGCATCCAGCCATGACCCTGGACTACTCAGTACTCCACCACTGCATCCGGAAGTGAGTACCCTCTACAACACCTGCCATAGTATCCTCACAGGTTGAACTCCAATGGATTCTGTAGTATTCTAACCTATTGCACTTATTATACCCTTTTTTCTCACACTTTAATACCACTGGGCAATTTCTAAAAATGCAGCAAATTGCTTAACATAAACTGGCAATGCTTAGCAGTGCTTGGCACCGTTTAGCAGTGTGCAAACCAGCTAAGTGGAGCTGCGCAGTACCAAGTATTGCTAAAATGGATCTTGTTTCACTGGTGCTTAGCATGACTTAACATGGCTTAGAGGAGCTTAGGTGAGTGCAGCATATCAGGATTTAAAAAATAATTAACATTGTTTATATTTGGAAAGTAAATGTTTCATAACCCATGGGTGTACTCAAACCCTGCACCTACTGCACATAAGGCTGTCACTCTAACCATTTGGCTACATGGATGCGCAGGATGGTGCTATACTTTTACAGATATCTCTCACCTATGTTTAAGCACAGATGAACACTGTGGCAGCAAATACTCAGCTATGCTTAAACATAACCTTTGAATTCATAATTAAATGTATCTGGTTTCTATTTTTAAATGTCTGGCACATGTCAGATGACAACATTTTTGGTTCCACAGTATCTTTTTTCGAATATAACTTTACTCTTTAAATAATTGCCTAGGACTGCAAAGTTGTCCTCACAGATGAAACTGCATTGTGGGCAAGCACCACATTTCACAGTGGCTTTTTCTTTAATGGGTAAAAAATAATCTACCCTAGCCTCAAAACTGTGTTTCAAATTTCTACCCGTGTATACAAATCTAGGTTGACTCCAGTATTTCTGAAATCACTTGATTGGTTTTCTATATAAGATAAATGACATAGTATCAAAAGAAATTGACTATATGGCCAGTTCTACTATACAGAATGCATAGAACACCACTATACCATTCCTGTACACACCATTGTATGCTATTTTATACATTATAGTATACCTCCTTTTGCCTATGGTCCCTTTCCGCATGCATTCCTTATTAACATAAATTCACATACTTCGGCAAATGGTATACATATGCAATGATTTATGTACATGTGTCTGCATATATTCTATAGAGAAACATCACTGTACCTTAGAACTGTGAGCAGTCATTGTTGACTTCATGTTAATGTGTTGTAATTTCATTCATAGGACTGGGTTGACTTTGACAGCACCCCAGGTGGTGTACACATGCATTTGCAATGTGACCCCTTACATAGTGTTGTTTTGCCTTATTTCTTGCCTCTATAGCTTTGCTGCCATATCCTCCTTGATGTGGGCCCATATTTTTCACCTCCCTTCCACCTTTGTAGTCATGGCATATATCTTGCTCATATGCATGATATATGTTCACCTTCCTTGGAATTTTTGTCCATTTTCATGTATTTGCTTTGTTAGAAGAATAAGTTGTTACGCCAAACTATGGGCATTAGACAGATGTGGGTCAGATACACACAAGCTGCTGTCTATTACTTACAATACATCCTTATAAGTTCATAGGTTCATAGATTAGCACTAGCCAATTACCCCATGTGAGAATCAAACCCTGCACCTTGTGTCTATAAAGTAACTACCTTAACCATTATGCCAGCCTCTCACCCTCAAATTACTACTTCCACCCATATTCAAACCCAGTACCATTTTCCTCCAACAATAATGCATTAACACTTGCTGTCACAGTCAGTTTGCTGCCACAGGGTCAGTTTTTTGTTCATGTTATGCTTGTGTGTTTCTTATTAACCAGTGCAATTTGTAGAACTTCATGTGCACAACCCGATAGTTGTTATATAGCGTTAATTGCAGATTTCAGAATGTATATTATTACATGTCATTGGTGTTTGTATGTGTATTGACATTGCTTTTCAATAGTTTCCTGTTAGGCCAGTGAAGGTCATACATATACATCTGCACCTGTGTATTAACCTTGACATGGCATATGTCTGTAACATATGTATTCCATTACGCATCTGTTTGGGTTGTGTACACCTACTTGTGTAAGTAGCAGCCAGTTTGCTGCTTTGCTACAGTACTGCTGTTTGGCACAGTGCTTGGTTGTTTGCCTTTCACATGCATGGTTGGAGGGTCCATTCTGTCCCCTGCACGTAGTCTCCAGCATTCCTTGCACAGCATTTGCTCATCTGTGCCTTTGCTTTGCTTATACTTGCACTGCTGAAAGACTACCTGGGTACTGAATTATTTATCTATCATGTATTGTGATCCCTATTTATTACCCTACAACACTCAACTTGGCCATACACATCTATGTATGGCTGTCACACATATTGCAACATAATAGTGCAAAGGTATGTATGTATTTCTGCATTTCACTATAGCTGGTATGCATCCCCACCTTGTTTGTCATCTTTCAATTGCCCATGTTGTAGTGTGCAATATCTGTGTACCTTAGCTTTACTTAGTGTTTATTTCTGACATTTGTCATGTCTTGTGATAATTGTTATATGTATATATTTCATCCTCTTTCCCTGTCTTTTTCTTCCTGTCTGTTCTCAAAAAATTGAGATTCCACCAAAAAAAAAAAAAAAACATTGCATATGACCCTCTGAATGTCTCTCAGATTTTCCTGTTCCAAAATACCTATTATTTGTTCCTGTTCTTCACCCATACCCCACCTCTGTTTTTTTATATCCCTAATTCCTTCGGTGTATGTGTGTGTTTCCCACACATGTCCTGCTCCCATTGTTAGCTATTGTTATCTGTGGTGATGTGGCCATGATTGGCATTTGATTTTTTATTATTTTTTTATTATAAATGTTATGTATTCTCTCAGAATCTGTAAGTGCAAGTATGTTTTATTAGTAAATGAATTACAGAAACTTGCATAGTTGTCTCTGGGCTTAATGGAGAGATTGTTGAAGATATGTATTACTTACAAATGTCATGCAGCTTAGATTGGGATAGTATACTTTCCTTAACTTTGTTAATGTACATCAATCTATATGAGACAGCTTTCATGAATAACATAGTAGCTTTTACTGCTCAACTGTGCACTGATGCTGTTTCTCAACTCTGTTAGGTGGCGAGATATTCTAAGTTCATTGATGCATATTTACATATTAGAGGCTTATCCACAACTTTTGCACTAATATTGGTGAAATGCACCAGATTCCATGAACTTTTCAGAATCTGGCCTAATGTGCATGCTTTCAGAAAACATTAACATTTATTCTTAAAAAGGTACAATGGCTATCTTTAAATAAAACTAAATTATACATTGTTATACTAAATGCATTGAAGTATTTAGGTACCAGGAAAGCTGCTATCTGTTATTTCCTTTCAATAATTTCAAGCTTTATTTTTTACTAAGGTGCTTGCCCTTGTACCTTTTAATTTTATGTTTCTTTTAGCAAACAATGTCTAGACCTCTTGAGATTTTTTGCCTGCCCCTATAATCAGCTTGTCTCAATGGAAACATGAGAAAAAAACTACCCTCAACCGCAGACCTCTCAAAAGATGCTGAACATTTATTTGCTAAAGGCAAACTTTTCATTACATTCACAGTGTTCTCTTATTTTTAAAACTCTCTTGCTCACATAAAAAATATCACATTAAGCCAATGGGATTAATTCAGACATTCACCTATGCAAAAGTAAGAGAAAACATATCAGCTCTACATGTATTATAATCTGTACACTTTTACACCCCCACCCCCCACCCCAGCAGCAACCCAGGATTATAGCATATTAATGTAAACATGCTTTTGTCCAGCATTTCTTGTCTTTTTACATTGTAATGCCGACATTTATTAAAACTAAAAAAGAAAAAAAAGTGTTTATTTTGGTATCTTTTTCATAATATAGGGTTACCACCTGTCCCACTTTGCGAGGGACAGTCCCTCTTTGGGCAGTTGTGTCCTGCAAAAAAATTGTATAAATGGCCAATGTCCTGAGATTTTAGGCCAAAGTTATTTCCTATATTTTATGTAATAGTTGCATAAAACAGTTATTCTTTATCTGAAACACCTAAATGTTATCAGAAATAGAACAAGCAACTAAAATGCTACAAGAATAAGCTTTTATTTAGGCAAAAAAGTGAAGTTCTGTCCTTTGTACTGGCCATGGGTATGTTTTGGCCTGCAAAATCTGATGTTTGTACCACAATTGTCCCACTTTGGGCATTGGAAAAGGTGGCAACCCTATTTCATATAGAACAATCACTGAAAATGCTTTACTATATAACACACAATTTGTATCATGAAATATTTTATTCTGTTAAGAAAAACATTGTTTTACTTAGTTACTTTTTTGTTCCTTTTAGTGTTTTTACAAACATTAATGATATGAAATGGGGTATATGCTTTTCATAATCCCACAAGTTTAACAAAGTCAGCAAAAATCCAATCTTTTCAGCCATTTTTTCTTGTAAAACCATATTTCACAAATGTGGCTGATGCTTTATAGTTTCACATTTATTTGAGAATTTGAGTGCTGCTAGTCTTCTTCCTGTTTATCTCCATCTACCAAAACCAGACTCTGGTTTAAGTCCAAGGTACAACTGATTCTTCTAATTTATTCTAGTCAACAGCTGTCCTTTTTTTCTGTCTTTCAAGCAATTTCCTTTGGAACACTAAAAAAGGTTTCACTGGCAAAGGCTCTCTATGAACTTTATTATCAGAAGAATAAGAAGCAAAGCCTCCTTCTGCTTGATTGTTTACTTTTTCTTGGAGAAACGTTTGTATTTCTGCCTTAGCCTGTTCTGCATCAAAAAATGACTTTGATCCTCCAGAAAAGAAAAAAAAAATATTCTGAACACAGCTGCATGCAGCAGCTTGAATCTCGCACATGCCTCTCAACATTTCCTGATTGCTGAGGTAAATTTACTTCTCTTCTGCTTCGTGTACAGTAAACAATTATATTCCAAAACACTCTTCAGTCTCCAGTTTTTAATATTTTGCCTTTCTGGTGGAGTTCTGTCAGGATCAACCCATTCTGCTGGTATGATTGCATTTTTAGTAATACAGGTCTTGGCTGCTTTCTCATGGCCAGGTTTGGAGCATACATATGATGTGTCCTTTCAATGAAAAACCTGCTCTGGAAGACCACTCTATTTGCTTATTTATGCTTTCATAAAATGAATACAGATGGTTCCTTATAGTTCTCTTATACAGCTGAAAATTTCAGGTTTTCCCTGTGTGGTCTGCCCTCTAACTCTACCACTTTTTTAAAACAGCTTTTCTTGAGCAATCTCATGCTCAGCCAGCTTTTTCTTCATTTTGACTTCTGATTTTTGCAGCTTTATCAGTTCATCTCAATAGCTATTTAAAGCTTCTTCCATTTTTTCCAGTCTTTTGTTTTCTGAGTTGATATACTCCTTCAATGTTTTGTTTATTTTAATCAGTTTTGAGCTCATTTTATTTATTTTTCTTCTAAATTTCTTCTTGCTAACAGCTGCAGGATTCTTCCCAGTTAGTATTTTCTCTTTACATTTTCTAGCTGATTTTCTTGTATGTTGTCTAAGTTTCTGCTTTGAAAACATCTAGGGAGTGTACTTACTAGGCAACAACTGAATTTTTCTAAAACTGACAGCATAATTAGCCCTTATCTCTCATTTTCTTTTTCACACTGGGGGCTGAAATTACGCTGTTGATCAGTGTGCTGCCATCTTGGAAGTTCCCATTCTAGCAACTTTTTTGTATATAAAGACAGTATCCGTCTCTGATTTTTGATCCTTTGCCTCTCATTATTTTTGTAGCTTTAGCCTTGATACTTGTTTTGGAAGCCGCGGTGGTACAGTGGTAGTGTTGTTCCCTCACAGCAAAAGGTTCTCCCGTTCGATTCTCAGCTGGAGCGCCTTCTGTGTGGAGTCTGCATGTCCTCCCCGTGGTCGAGTGACATTTTGAAAGACATGCGTAGAATGGGCGTGCCTTTGTTGAAGGTTGGGCATCGGGCTGGCACCTCAGCACCATAAAAAATCTACTGCCAATCATTAGCGGACCGGAGTTCCGCTGTGGCGACCCCTAACTGGGAAAAGCCAAAAAGACAAACAACAGCATCCTTGATACTTGTTCTAAGATGTTTAGAGGCATTTGTTTACAGTACAGTAGTGAGGCGAGAAGATAAATTCCCTTGTGGCAGTTATTTATGTATTTACTCAATCTAATTGCAGTCAAACATCTAAAGGGTACAATCAGTCATAGAAGTATCTGTAGTTGATGATCACACTTCTGTAGGAGCATATGGATTAAAATTATAGTGACCAATTATTATTTTTTATTTTATTACATTCTGATACTTGAGGTGTATACAGTCAGTAATGTGAGCTTAATTGCTGGGTACAGGGGTTGTCTATTGATGAATGTGATAGACAGTGTTGTCATTTGTTCAAGTAAAACAGCTATTATTCTGGGCTTGTTTTGAGTTATGTGCCTTTGTCTGAAGCCAGGTGATATACATTACTTGGTCTTTTTGTAACAAAATCAGATATCTTAGGCACACAGTCAATAACGTGTCTGTAATAGATGACTTTTGGATTAACTGTGATGAAATAACTATATGTAAGGCAGAGCATTTTCTGTATGTAAAAGTAACAAGTTAGCTGTATTTTTTTCACTTTCTCCTTTTTTCAGACATCAAAAGTGTACTCTGTAAGTATCTCTCGCTCCGATAGCCTGGGCAGAATGCATGTGATAGTAACTGATCATTGGCAAATTGTAACACTGAGCAGTGTTGCCATCTGACACTGATTGGTTCTCTGGTTGTGTTTTTGGTTGTGCTTCCTTCTGGATGGAATTTGCATGTCCTTCCTATCTTGTGTGGGGTTTATCCACATTGTTTGGCTTCTTCTTCCAGGCCTTTAGCTGTATAATATATGCCAATGACAATTTGTGGTTTCCAGTGTAACACCAGAGGGGTAAAAAGAAGCTACTTATCTTTTTTGACGAGTAATAGGGCAGGCAGTATTTTCATACAGAATTTATATATCCTTGTAAGAATTTGTCTGCTTTACTCATGTTTTTTTTTTCAGGCCATCGTTAGAAATAAAATATGTAAAAAAAAAAAAAAAAAAGCAGAAAGCTGTACCTCAGAACATCTACTGAACACAAAAATCTGAATGGTGCTGAGTAAGTATGAGAATAAAACAGGGGAAGTTTATGGGTGCCAGTTTGGAACAGGAGAATCCTTTGTCTAAGACTCATTTCACCAATGGCTCGTCTTGTTGATTGCAGTCAAATATGTGAGGTGTATGTGTGTGTATGTATATATATATATATATATATATATATATATAAGCTCGAGTCTTCAGTATATTGGAAGCTTATGAGATGTATGCAAATAAGCTCTTACAGACATACCAGTGTCAGCTCTATGATTTTGGTCTATCTCTTTTTTTTATCTTTTACTTTTGTATGGGTATACTCAATCAGTAAAAGAAACCCCATTAGCTACCAAAATGCCAAACTTTGACTTTTTATAACCTTATCATTACAATATAAATGAATTTGTTGGGCATATTTTAGAAACACAATGATTAAAACCTAGTGGGATGCCCATAAACATAAAGGTGGCTGCAAAATATCCTAAACAACATTAAAGCAAAACATCAAAAAGTTACACAGACTACAATTCAGAAAACATGCAAGAAAGGACTCAGCCAAGGTAGAATATTTGTTGTGTAATAAATCAAACCTGCTGTGGTGGAGGCACATGGGATATATGCAGATGACCTCTTAAGGACATTCAAAAGGCTTAAGCTATTACACAGTGAAGACTCCAGCTTTACTGAGTCTTTCCTGTAGTTTTTATTAAATGGTTTGTTAGCATAACTTTTTTACATCTATCTATCTAATCTGTCTATTATCTATATACATTCAGTAAAATGGCTGTACTGAGTGGGTACATACTGAGGCAGTCTACAGATGAAAATGAATGACCTGTTTGTTGTAGGAACACAGTTAATGGTCAGTGACCTGCTATAAGAACCCCATACTATTTAATTTTGTTTCACACACTCGTTGTCTTCCTGTACCCCCCCCCCCTGCTCTGCAGTCACCAACCACCACTGAATACTACTTAAAAAAGCTACCTGCTGTATCGGTGTCAATGGTAGTAATGTCATGGCTGTGTTTAGAGATTTTACCATCTTAATTGTATATAGTTCACCCTTTTGAAGTAAATAAATATAGAGATATTTGTTATATGGGGGGAATGGTGGTTTTGAGAGTAAATGTTATGGGTTTATGGTCTGGTGTAACTTGATAAGAAGTGGCTAGAGGAATGGAAGTGGTAGAAGGCAATACTGGTTAAGACCAGGTCAAGAAAATGTTGGAGTCTAGTGTGGTCTCTATTTGATTAAAAAAATTCCTATTAAACAAAGCCAGAAATCTCTGGGCATACCCTACATTAGATGTATGGGTGTATTAGTCTATAGCTGGGTTGCTGAAGTCACCCAGGTGTATGTAGTTATTGCTTATAGAAATTTCTTCTAAAACTTTCAGTAACCTAAGATAATCATCTGGAGAAATGGAGGAGGTTCTGTAACATGTTGTAAGCTGATAGCTTGTCTTGTTCATGGTAAACTGAACTCCTAGGAGCTCACTTTGTGGGTCTCTAGGTATCAGTCAAGATAAGAGATGGTCCTTAACAAATTGGCAACAACACTTTAGTTTCTGCCAGGCTTGAAGGCATGTTAAGTGCAAACTTCCGGTATAGGGAAGAGATTTCTTTACATTTAACTCTGTCAATATTGAACAGTAGGAGTCGAATTAACACCATTGCTTACAAATGATTTCTAAATCAGAGAACCATTTGCTTTCTGAGGAATTTTTTCCAAAATCCTCTACTGAAAATGCACTTCATTAGATGTGCAATATATGATAAATGATGCGAGTTGCAAAGAATGTAAAATGTGATCATTCTTTGCTAGACAATGGCCTATATACTGGTGTTAGAATCAAAGATCTATCTGTAGATGGTAATTTAGTATTGCAGATTTATGAAAAAAAATGTATTTTGTTTTCCAAAAGAGAATATCACATACTGCTGTTTTGCAATATTACGGAAATTATGCACATTATGTATATACTATTTTCACAATACTTCAAAATAATATTAATCTACAAAAACGTGTTAGAGGGCAGTTAGTGTCTGAATCGTGTCCCTTAATATTTTGTATAAGTTGGCACCATTTGTTCAGCTGTAGGTTACACAACTTTTATGAAATTAAAAAGCTGATATGGAAACCTGGTAAATGAAGACCTCAGCTGGGCAGTTTACTCAATACAAAAAAAAAAAAAAAACTTTTATATCATCATTATTTTTTGTGTTCAGTTAACTGCCCAGCTGCGGTCTTTGTTTGCCATGTTTCCATACAGACTTTTTTTATTTTATTTGTAGTTTGTGGTGGCTTGGTGTTGTACTTTTATGAAATTCATTGGAGTTATGAAAATATAGATGAGTCATAACAGTTTTACCAAAAAGCATTTATATCTCAAAATGTATTCACGCTACCCAGCATGTTTAAAGTCATATTTTGCTACCCCCCCAGTACTAAATGCACCTCCCTAACATGACATAATCACACTCTGTATTTGTGTTATTATTGTAAACATGGAAAACATCATATTTTCCATACACCTTTGCAAATACTTCTAATAACTCCATATCTGTACATCCCAGTGTGTTTAACAAATCATATCAGCTTGCAGGTGACACCTTGATGCCTTGGTTTTACCAGGATTTCAGAAATTAGACTTTGAAAACAGAGGTGAGTATACTCATTTCAGGAGTGTAGAAAAGTCTTCTTTAAAATCTAGTATACTCTTACAGGATTCCCAGGAACTCCATTTTCCTAGTGGGCACATTCCAGATGCAGCAGTGGCTTAAAATCAGACAATTCATTGTTCTTACTCCTGGCATTGAGAAGAGCCACCTTAATGTGGTCTAGTTTAGGTTTTGAAGAATTTGCTAAGTTGGGATGTCCATTAGATGAACTCTGCCTAAAATGACAGTATGGGGTACACCAACTAATATCTTTAACACAAATATAATCCAAAGTTCCAAAGTCAAGGTTTTGGCTTCACTGATTTAAATCAGGGCTGTCCATATGCCATTATAATAAAATAACAAAAACAAAAAAAAAAAAAACAGAGAAGGTACTTTCTCCCTATCTAGCACAGAAACTCTCATTTTATCCCTATTTTATCAAAAATATAGCTCAATGTTCCTTTATTGATTTTATTTTGACACATTGCATTGTAATTTTTTTTATCCTGAATCAACACTTCTGAATTTATTCAGTCAGGAAGTTGAATGGCTGACAAGTGAACATGTCATTGAACAACAATGGTGTAATGCAAACTGTATGATTGGTAGTCATTCAAAACAGATCATAGAATGACTGAATTTGTGTCTGCATGGATGCTAGTGTGACTGATAAGGAATGAAAAATAATGCATGCAGTCTGTGTATCAATATACAAGGCATCAGAAAGGCAGAACTACACTATGCCCTACTGCTCTTATGAGAGCATGTACACATGTGCCTTGGGGGGGGGGGGGGGATGGATTGCTAGATTTACAGTTCACACAGAAAATGCCCCCCAGAATATAGGTATAATTTAATGTATTTTGTAGGAAAGAAGTGCAAATTGGGTAAAAGCAGATGGCAACAAAATGCAGTAGTGCTAGTGAAGGACCAAAGTGATAAACCAGCCACAGAGAAACAATCTCAAGGTAAGAGGAGATTCATACAAGATAACATACAAGGGCAGGATGACAAAAGAGAGAAGCATACAACATAAACGACAATGTAGTGAAAAAAGAGAGTAGGTGTTCCAAGGAAGCATGAATAAGCTTTGAATGCATAGCAAACAACAGGACTGGCAGTACACAAAATTCAGCAAAACCACTATGTAACTATAGACTGGTATTAGATAACAAACCACATTACCACCTGTCATGTATGCTAGAAAGATGTAATGCATAATTGCCCTGGAAAATCAAAACCATTTAGGAGAAACCTATTGCATATCACACCCCCTTAAAAGTGACATGCAATGAGTACAATATCAAAGTACAACAGTACCAAGATTAATGTAGGGTAGAGGGGAGGAAAAGGGAGAGAGAAAGAGAAAATGCATGACACATTAACAGGGAACACTGAAGCCAGATGCAGAAGCCACAACACATGCAGCATATGCATGTGTGATGTGACTTAAGGATAACAAACTCACTGACTCTGTAAATATTCCTGCTCAAAAGAACAGTACACAAATGCTGTTTCTGGGACTTATATACTCAGTGAAAGTCTCACAGATAATCACACTCGATTGAGTCTTAGCATATGATCAGAGAATATACGTGGTTGCTTTGACAGTGTTTGAGCCCATCTGTGTCACCCTCAGCCATTTCCTGACTTCGCTGTAATCCCTGAGATACAATGCAAGTGACACAGATTCCCCAAACTAGCAGTGTGCTCCTGTCAAATAAGGAGATACTGCTTTTTCCAGTGGCTGGAGCATCTCATCTATGTCCATTAATGGCAGAAATGCAAAAGCAGAAAGGCAGCAATCATTTTAGCTAGACTGACATCTTCGCCATAGATGCATGAAAGGTCTATATATTTTATATGTTGCTTACTGCTTGTGATGGATGGTAGAACCAGATCTAATTCTTTACTATCTGGAAAGAACATTGAACAAATGCCCTCAGTCGGAATCAGAAGTTACCTATGTCAGAAGCAGTGTCATATGCAGTAGTGCTGCTCTGTTATGTACCATATTAAACCCAGCCAAACATTAGATATATACCATATGACAGACAGTAAGGTTTTGGAGCAGCAGTCATCATATCCCAGGAGGTGTTCATCTCTGGAAAGATTCTGTGGAACAGAGAAGAATGTCTTGTTCCTTGTTATTTTGGCACTGAAGTATATATAGTGGATTTTGGAAACTGTATTGATCAATATGAAATGACAAACTCCCCATGTTGCATGAAACTTCTTTATATGACCACTAATGAAAAAAAATAATCACTGTCTGTGTGCCATGTGCACCATACCAGCAGTTTAATTAGTATCAGTGGTCTTGCTTCTGTATATCAACATGCTCTGTTGCAGTGGGTGGCTGACACACTGTGGAGGTTAGATGTCTGATACACTGGACTATAGTCGCATGCAGTACTGTGAGGGACAGAGGTATGGTGTGGAGGACCACTTTAGCTCACGGTATGATACCTGAACAATCATAATTGTATATCACTTTCAAGGATAACCATTTTTAAGACTTCAGAGAAAGCAAGGAATTTTCATTTAGCTGTCTCTCAATCTATGATGCATTTATCCATCAATGCAAAGCATAAGATTCCTTTTCCCATCTGGACAATCTTGATGTAGTATTTAGCTTCTCAGCTGTACACTCTAAGTGGTTTTGTTGTGATGATCTACTGGCAGCACATATTAAAATGAACATTTTTATTCTACAGCCTGGACTGCAGTATATGTTCGCATATGGTATTTGCAAATGACCACCGGGTTGGCTGTGCTATTCACAGAAGATGCTTAGCCCTCTCTATAAAAGCATATGTTGCTGTGTACAGTGACAAATCACATCTATCCAACTTCGAAACACAAATGCCAAAATATAACAGTCATATAGTATTGGAGAGTGTACTCAAGATACACACACACATGCACACACACACTTTTATTTTGCTATCTGAAAGGAAGTATGTGTGCATGTGTGCATGCATGTGCGCGCGCGCGCGTGTGTGTGTGTGTGTGTGTGTGTGTGTGTGTGTGTGTGTGTGTGTATGTGTGTGTGACTGGAGGGTGCAGTTATTTTAACAAGTGAAAGAATGGCAAATTAAATAGCTTTTTTTTTCCTTTCACCACACATTTTTTGTTGTAATTAGTTGTAGAGCAGTAGCTGGCTCATGTATCACCTAATGCCATTCCACAAATTGGTTCTCTTCAACTATAATATGAAAAGAAAGGAAAAAAAGATCTGTGATCTAGCAGATGTTCCTAAAACTTGGGATCCAGCCAGGTCGTGTTACTGTTCTCCACCCCTCAATTCCAACCTGAGGAGCAAACAAAAAGAAAGGACTTTTACATTTAAAACTGTAGCAAGCCTCTTGCTACAACTTCCATGCATGAAGTGCTTCAGTGCTGCAGAAAACAGTATTAAAAGTAATTTCTGTACAGGCATTAAAAAATAGTGATACAATAAAGAATACTGGGTACTATGTTGTGATCCACTGGCATATCTCAATCATGCCCCCTTATACTTTGCACCCATGGAGGCTGCCCCCTTCATCCCACATCAGCTACACTTCTGAGTTGTTGCACTCATTTTTAATCACGGCCTCAGTGCACATTAATACTACTCATTAGAACTCAAATGTGAGCAATGAGATTCTATTATTTTAGAAGCCCATTTTATAAAAGGTTGTAATTCAGCCTTAAGAGATGTACTGAAATATGTCACATGCCATTCCATGAACAATATTAACAATGTTTATCCAGTCATACAAAGAGAAAGAAAGAACACAATGTGTAACGTTTGACACTTCAAATAAAGAGAAGGAAAAGCACTGTTTGGGAATAGCAGTGAATGTGCTATACTTCATTTCTTAACATTTTTAGTTTAAAACTTGAAAATTATTTAAAGAGTAAAGTCTTCCTCCAGGAAATCTAATATAAGAGGAATTATTTTGCTGCTATTAGGAGACTGACTTAAAATAACTCAGACTGAAAATAACTAAGTAATTTCAGTTTCTTGAATTAATTCAGTACTTTACATTTAATACAATATTACTTAATTCTTGTCTTCATCATCATCAAATTGTCTCCCCTACACTGACTGCAGCTGATTAGTGAGGAATGCTCTGTACTCATTTATTGATTCAAGAGGATCCTGCTATTAGGATTATATTTGGAAATGCAAGAATGATTAATAGTTAAAGATCATTAACTAAAAGAAGCAACATTTTGTTCTGTACTTTACAGTTTTATGCTGCCTGTGACAATCTAGAAATGAATCATTCTTAATTTGTAAACCAAGACAATAAGTGGGATTGAGAAGGACTCTATAAAGGATACAAAGCTTCTTTGTGAAATTCATAAATATGGGGAAGGTGATGCTGAATCAAAGACTGAGGTTTGTAAAAACTGCAAATAATGTTAGTATGGTGTACTCTACATTTAAATGTGGTGGTGATGTATATATAAAGGAATGACCAATCAGAGGTGCTGAAATTCAGACATCTAATGGATTACAATTATTCAGGTGAATGAGTATGAAGTAGTGTAGCACATTGTACAAAATGAGGATATGCTGCAGAAATGTTATAAGAATCCCGGCAAGACTGATTCAGCTAAACCACATTCATGTAACGCAGGTAGTGCAGGGGCCTATGGTGTAAGCAACACCTGTGGTCATGTTTCCAACAAGTAAAATATCTAGCTGATAGATACTAAGTTACAAAGAACCATTTGCAAGAATAGCAACCAGATAACGCCCTAAAAATCATTAAATTGCACACCATAGAATTGTACCGTAGTTACTGCACTGAAACTAGTTTAGGTTGTGCAGTTGTATGTATCACATGTACACACTGAGCATCAGACATCACAACACATCATACAGGCATAAAAATGTCAGAGGGATAATACCGCAATTTTTTGGCTCACCTAAGCTTGCAACACAAACTTGGCAAAAACAGCTCACATTTCATGAGTTCAAGTACTGACAATTTCAGATTGCAGTTGGTCAAGCTGATCATATAAATAACCAAATGTAACTTTTATGAAAACATATTTTTTTAATGTGCCAAGATACATGGACCCTTTCCACTTCCCTTACTTTATCATTCTCACTCTGAAGTCATTACTCTCTTTCCCTAGGAAGCCATGAGATCAAAGTACACAGTAAACAAATACACACAAGCAACATCATTATTCTTGTACATGTCTTGAACTAGAATGACACAAACAATTTAAGACATGAGCCTGGGTACTTTTGCAATGGTGATATTGTTGGACTGATCTAAATAAAGGATTACAAGCTTTTGTGCAGCAATCTTTTTTGTGCAGTGTACAACACACAATAGCAGGAAGCATACAAACAGTGAAGGTTATGTTATTTTCCTGCTACGTTAACTTTCAGTATTTTGAACTGCTAGGCTCACATGTTAAACATTTTACTGGCTTTTGATGACATAAGAAAGTTAACTATTAAAGTATATTTTTCACATTCAGAAGCATCTTTGTCCTACAAGTAATTTAATTTTTGGTTCAATGTTAAAGTTGTGCTCATTTTTCAAAAAATGGAGACTACAGTGTGCTGTTTAAGTTTTTAGTTTCACTGTCTATTCAAAATTTTCTGTATAGCCACACCCACAAAATGATACCAAGGTAGTTTTTGGGAGTCATTTACCTACAGCTGCAAAGCACCATGGGTAAACAAAAACAACTTAACTCTTCAGAGGCGTGGTTTCTTTTTGACTGCTACACCATCATGAGTTCACTTTCAATGGAAGATGTTCCGCCTGTAAAAATTAGTTAACATTTTGCCTTTCGAGTAAGTAAAAACCACTACTACTAATGCATTTAGCATAAAAATGCAGTATCCTATAATTCATTTAGGTAGTGAGGTTCAATCTTTCATAGTACAGTGGCAGGAATTTTCAGCACTAAGAAAAACAAATGGACATCTTTATTAACAAAATGAAATGTAAATGCCAACACACTTTTTTCCATCAAAAATGTATATAGTAAGAAGGTTATATCTATCTCCAAAAGTTTATTACTTACATTTGCTTCAGATCATGACCAATAAACTTTAAACTTCCTTCAGCAGAAGTTAAAACATCAATAAATTTTCTGCTTCCCAGATAAACAGACACTCTTTAAAGTGCTCTCATGATTTTGGTGATGCTGTATCCAGACCTGCTACTACTGATTCTATTATGAGAATAATTGCTTGGTAACAATCTCAAAGCTTGCCAGATGAAGTTTAAACTGAGATTTTAAATTCTCCCCCCTTGACAAAGATGTTTTGTTTGGTTCTTCTGCTGCTGAGGCCCTTAAAAGATTTGATAAAAATGAAATTGATTCAAAGGGCTATCCAAATCTTTCAGACCTCATTTTCTAATTTCAGTAAAAAAATGTTTCTTCTAAATCAGGACCCTTTTTCAAGAAACAAAATAAGCAGCCTCAGCAAAGTTCAAGTAAACAATTTTTTTTAAAAATACAATGTTAAGGAGCCTTCCATAGTCAAGGTCAGTCCAAAAAGTCAGAATGAATACTTACCCATTTAAGTTCCCCCACCCTAACAATCTTTTAAATATAATCAAAAAATGAGACAGCAACCCATCTCTGCTAGGTTATCCAGTCAAATAGTGAACAAGACTGGAACAAGGATGAAAGCAACGTATTTATTGAAACACAAAAAAATTGATTAAAGACTGGTAAGCGCTTTCATCTGCGTTGCAGACTTCATCAGACAACTATACATCAGAATTAACACCATATTTAACAACTTTTTGGCGCCAACTCAGTTCAAAAGATTATTTCAAATAGCTGACGTCAACTTTTAAAGTGCCAGTGCTTATAATTTATAAAAGCATGAATTAGGATCGAATTTCAACACAATAACACTCATGATTACAGTTAAAAACACGTAACTAAAAATAATAAATAAAATATAATGATGATCATAATGCCCACTACTATGAAAGATGTTAAAATATAAATATATTAAGTATACAGATAAATAAATATATATATAAATATAAATAATAATATCACAAAATCTACATATACTTAAGTTCTGCATGTACATAAAGAGCACAGATGGGTAATTCACATTCAGCTTATAATAATTAAAATAAAGGTTTAATGGAAATAAAATCATTAATGCCTGGGAACTTTGTGGCATTAGTCTTCATCTGCCACATACTTTCCTTTTTTCCTAAGAGAGCTTTGAAATTACCTCCTCGTGGGGATTTTTGTACCTGATCAATTATATCAAATCTAAAGACATGAGCATCACCATACTGTTTTATATGTCTATATAAGGCATTATTAGTATCTTGGACCTTAATCTTATACAGATGTTCATAAATCCGTCTCCTAAATTGCCTTTCAGTTTTTCCAATATAGAAAGCTGTGCATAACTCACATTTTGCAAGATATATTATATTACTGCTATGACAATTCCCTTTTGTAAACTTAATATACGTTCTGTTTATGTCATCCAATTTGCAGCCCTTGTTTTCATTTATAGCAAAACATTGTCTACAAGAACCACACTTTTTTGTGGAAACATCCTGCGCCAATAAATTACGATTGTTTTTAGCACTCTCTAACAATCTTTTAATGTTTAGTTCCACCTTATATACACAGCATGGTCCATTACCAACTACATTATTTACTTCCTCATCGACAGTTAAAATGTTCCAATGTCTAAACAAAATATTTTTGATTTCATTAACATGTGGGGAGTACATTAGAACACATACTTTTTTAGACTCAAATCCCTCTACTTTGCCGGGCTGTATAGCATTATTGGATCTATATACTGTGCCCAGTATTGGGGGGTACTTATTGCCCCATTCCCCTATAACATACGAAGCAATATCATTCAGTAATCGTATTGGAAAATTTCTATTAATAAACATATTTTTGATAAAATATATCTCCTTAATCATTACATCATAATTAGAAGACATTCTAGCTGCCTGAATGCATTGTCCTTTAAAAATATTTCTTAATATGTGTTTGGGGTGATTACTAGAAAATTCCAGATATATTTGAAAACGTTTCTTTTCTAAAAATCTCTGACTGAAAACCAGTGTCTGTATGTCTAATAAATGTGTCCAAGTAGGCAATCCCATCAGACCTAACCTTGTACGTAAATTTCAAAAAGTTACTGGACTGATTTAAATGGATCATAAAATCATTAAAAGATTCAACTGGTCCATCCCATAACAGAAACATATCATCAAGGAATCTTGTATAGTAAACAACATGCTGAAAATAGGTGTGATTAAACAACTGTTGATGCTCCCATTGACTGGATAACCTAGCAGAGACGGGTTGCTGTCTCATTTTTTGATTCTGTTGTTGTGTTCTTTCGTTTGGGTTTTAGTACCAATCTTTTAAATATATCCCTCAGTCCAGGACTTCATCTTCCTCAATGGCATCAGATGATTTCAGACAAATGCATTCTGAGAATCATCCAGCATAGGTACAGATGGCATTGGGAGTTACTTCCTTCTTTTCAGGGGATCCTAACTCACCCTATAAATCAAACACCACTATTTGCTCCAGTTTTGGAGCACATTGACCTCAGATCAGATAAGCAAAGGTTTTTATTCAAGGATCTTTCTGGTGCTAGACCTTTCCTTTCTCAATCTGCATGGCACAGTCCCAAAGTTCAGAATGTCCTTTCACCAAACCTTATTACTACTCATACCCCCCTCAGTTTCATGGCAACATTAGACTTAAATGATGCTTATCATCACATACCAATTTGCAAGGAATTCAGATTTTTTATTTTCTCTGTCTGGGAAAATGATCAGTTCTCTGTTTTGTCCTTTGGTCTATCTACTCTACTGAGTGTATTTATAAACTCTCTGGCTTCAATAATTACTTACCGCAAACTTCATGGCATTCAGATCTTTCCATATTTAGATGACCATGTTATATTTGCAGATTCTTTTTCCAGTTATCAAGATTCTCTGTCATGTGTCAAGAAACTCCTTAATCTTGGATTTGAAAGTGATATTACAGAAAACACCTCTCATCCTATCTCACAGAATAGTTTTTCTAGGAGATCTTCTAGATACTTCCCTAGCAAGGGATATCTTCCTCTGGGAAAAGGAGAAACGTACAGGGAATTCTTTCAGACTTTTTCCAACAGATCTCTTACATCTGCTAGGGAATTTCTGCTGATACTTGGATCCTTGGCCTCTATAATTATCATGATTCCCTTGGCCAGATTTCACATGAGAAAAATTCAATGGAACCTAGGGTCAGTCTGGTCTCAACATCAACATCCTTTATCTTTTCTGATTCCAATACTAGGGTTTGTAAGAATGGAGATACTATGGTGGGTGGACCAGTTCTCTCTCTCTCAAACCAGATCTTCATCCTTTCCACATTCCTTTTAGTCTATCACAACAAATGCATCAGACTTTGCTGAGGAGGGGGGTCGTATAAAAAGGGGTGAAGGTGCAAGGTCTGTGGAACAAACAGGACAGTCAAAAAAGATGTTGACAGTAATCAATGCTCCAACAGCCTTAAACCATCTCTGGTTTCTAGGACCACTGATAGGTATCATAGACACCAGAGTAATGAGGTATATAAACAAATAGGAGGGTTCCATTTCTTACTTCCTTTGCAGACTTGGCATGATTGCCTAGGAGACAACAATTCAGATCCATTTGACTCTATAGGCTTCATACATTCTGTCAGAGAAAAACATTATAGCAGACAAATTGACCAGGACCAGGACAGACCATCAATATTGCAAGCTATACCCGGGTGTCTTTCCAGAATTGATCCAACTGTGGGGAACACCATAAATAGATCTATTTGACTTATTTTAATACAGACAGTTAAAGACGTCTGCAGCAGGATTCCTTACATAAAGGCATGGAAGACAGATGACCTCTCATTTCTGTGGACAGGAATGCTCCTCTCTGCTTTTCCACCCTTTCCATAGATAGCAAAGGGTATTCTAAAGATAGTGGTGGTGACTCCCTTCTGGTCCAGGCAACAGTATCTCTCCTGTCTTTTGGAAATGGTCAATGGCTATTATCATAGGCTTCCCCACAGGCTGGATTTGCTCACACAAGACAGGGATTGTTTGATTCACCCCACTTCAGCTGACTGCCTGGATGATAGAGTTCAAAGGTTTGTATTAGGTTAGCTGCCCTTGTGGGCCATTTTAAGCCTAGTCAGTTTTATTTCCAAATGTGAGACTCAAACCCTGTAACTTGTGTCAGTGAGGTAAGCACTTTAACCATTATGCCAACTCCCAACTCCCAAGTCCCTTATGACATTTTTTTTTTTTTGCCGAGGATGAGTGGCGGGTAATAAAGGAGGCTAAAAACTGCTACTAGGAATTCATATATGTACAAGTAGGAAAGATTTTCTAGTTGGCACCATACCAAGAAAAAGGACAAGGACTCTTTTAAGGCCAGGGTGCCTCTGGTTCTAGAATAGTTGCATGAGTTATTATCCTTTGGCCTTTAATACTGTTCTATTAAAATTGATCTTTTGGCCATTTCTGTTTGCTTGCCTTTTGATCCCCCTTTCTACCTGTTCTCAAATCAAGCAGTTTTTGAAAGGGATGTTACATATTTATCTGCCAATAAAACAGTTGGCTCCTCCTTGGGATCCTAACTTTATATTTGAAAAACTAACACTTCTATTTGAACCTGCTCATCAGGCTGATTTGAGGTTCTTGATTTGGGGCTCTGACTTCTACAAGAAGAGTATCTAAGATACAAGCTCTAATAGTGATAGTCATTTTCCAAAAAAAAAAAAACGGAGATATGGAATGAAATCACAGAAACACTATCATGAAAAAAAAAATAAGTACCAACATCAGCTGAACAAGAACATATGAGGCAGAATGTCCTGATAAGGGGAGATGAAGACCAGCTGAAGGAATGGGAACATGCTGTGAAATTGGAATGGCTGTCAGTATATAGTAAATGTCACCCTCAGTGAGAACATGTTCTTCTAAGTGTTTTCTTTTCTTTTCATCAATTAGTTATCTTCTTATCAATCTGTGATTTAATGCTGACAGATCACTGCCATAGCTGATGGTTATTGTTTAGCCAATTGTGTGTGGGTGGTTGCTGGATGCATATAGTAACCTGTGTCCAATGTAATTGATGCTGTTTTTGGGTGACACACAGCCGGAGCATGATGGATGCCCGTGTCCCACTGTGTATGCTGGAAAGACACAACAGTAGACATAGCCATCTTAAGAGAGGGCATTGTACACAGGAACTTGATATTGTTAGTGACTCAACTGTTCTTCTTCTTTCAGCTTTTCCCAGTTAGGGGTCACCACAGCAGATCACCTTGTCTGCTCATGATTGGCAGTGGAGTTTTACGGTGTGAAGTTGCCAGCCCGACACCCAACCTTCCACAGAAGGCACACAAACGCACACACTCACACCTAGGACCAATTTAGAGTGTCCAATCCACCTACATTATGTCTTTGGGATGTGGGAGGAAACCCACGCGGCCACAGGGAGGACATGCAGACTCCGCACAGAAGGCACCCCAGCTGAGGATCGAACCGGAGAACCTCTTGCTGTGAGGAGGCAATGCTAACCACTGCACCACCGTGGCCACCCTAACATCCATTAATATTTTATTGAGGTTTAGAAGCATTTATTAGAGATGGGTTTTGTTGTGATTGTGTGTGTGGTGACATCTTCTTGAATATGTATCATTTATAGACAGGAAAGCTGCACATACAGTTGTTTATAAAGCTATCACAAATAGGCTTAGAATGTTCTAATGAAGTCACTGACGAAAGGAAAGAACATAGCATAAGTAAACATTTTATTTGTTCTCTGTTTAAGCATTTTGGTTCTAATCTGAATTTTTCACTCGTTTCCATTGGTGGTTGTCATTTTGTATGACTGGGAGATAGTGATTAGGTCTCCAGTCATAACCGCATTGTTGCATGTTTGAGAAAAGGATGAAGAAATTCACTTGGAGATCACAGAAAAACACAGCTTGAGAGGTGAATCTTTAGATCCATTTTGAGAACATAAAACTGGTTATGACTGGACAGACATGATCATAATAGTTTGTAGTACATGGAACAGCACTATCAATTACAGAGGCAGAAAAAAGGTGTTGAAGTCCTAAACATTTTGCATCTTTAAAAGCTTTAATACAATTAGTTCTGCCACGCCAAACATTTCTTTGTAGAATATGGTACTTTAGATGTTTCAATGTGCCATCAAATAAAGAGGAAAAAAACAAGAAAGTGTAAGACAGTGAAGTTTGTCTCTGTTCTTATAACAGCCTTAAAAGTTGCAATGAGTTTCATGCTGCTATAATTGTGTGTGGTAGTGCAAAGTACATTACAGCTTTAAATGCTAATTTACCTTCCCATTGCTGTTCTGTGGTGACCACTGTTTATGTTTTACTATAAGACTAGACCATATGAGTGATAAAAGATACAATACGCAGATGACTCAACCATCATCTGCTCAGCCCAGTCCCTACCCAAACTGCAAAAAGTCACACAGGAAGCCTTTTCCTCTGTTGAAACTTGGTTATCCGATGCCCAATTAATACTCAACCCAAACAAAACTAAACTACTCATCTTCCAACCCACCAAACATACTCAAAACAACTCTCACTTTAACATCACAACAAAAGACAACACCACTATATACCCAACTGAACACACCAAATTGCTAGGAGTAGAAATAGACAATAAACTAAAATTTGACATTCACATATCCATAACCATAAAAAAAGTCCACAAAAAACTAGGAGCGTTATACAGAAATAAGCAACTTCTCACCAAAGCAGCAAAAATTTCAGTAGCAAATTCCCACCTTATCTCCACCCTACTTTATGCCTCTCCAATATATACCAACCTAAGGCAATGCGATCTAAACAAGCTAGAGACCTGCTACAACAAAATCACCAAATTCGCCACAGGAGCATCCTACCATAGTCACCACTGTCTCTCACTTGCTGAACTGGGCTGGCTTGAACTCCCTCACCTCCTTCAATGGTATCAACTCTCATTCGCCCACAAACTAGTAAACCATCCACTAAATGTCCCATCCCTCCAGAATCTACTCCAACCCTATCGCACCACCAGACCACTAAGATTCAGCAACAAAAATCACTTGCAGATCACTAAAGCCAATAACTCTGCTGGTGAAGCACTATTCTCTTCCGCCATAGCCAAATTATGGAACTCCCTCCCACCCACAATTACCTCTGTACCATCATGCACCCACTTCAAAACTTTACTAAAAGTGCACCTCAAAACATGCTGGCTATGCCCTTGCAACTCCCACTCTAATATCACTCATCCCATCCAACCACTACCTTTCTTTCCACCCCACTAACTACCTTGATTATAGCAAGCTCAGATGCTCATAAGCCTAGTACTTATACAGCAGGAACTTCTTATTGTAATATTTGTTAATGTCTATTATGTACTTCGCAGATAAAAATTCTAGTTGTCTACTGATGTACTATGTTCTTCATCTGTAAATATGTTTGTAATTAATTGCTATGTTAATCGCAATGTAATCCAGTGTAACTACTGTCTGTTTATTTTAACTGTGGAGCTTTTCTCCCTGGGCCTCTGCTGAAAATGGACCTACGTCCAGTCGGACACTCCTGGTCAACAAATGTAAACAAACAAATAAATAAATAAATAAAATAAAAGATGCTTACAAAATAATAGAGGTGCATAATTAAGGTAATTGCACTATTTAATGCATGGCATGTGAGGTTTATGGTTGTAGTACTGGAAACCTTAAAATACCTTCAGACTTTCCAAATAAGATATAAGCACTGCAAATATCCTTGGCATACTTTGTTGTCTTTATTGCCTAAATAATTCAACCTCCTTTACTATAATCAATGTAATTGTTGCAATTCTTCTTCTTATAAAACATCAAGACCCATATCATTCCTTTTCAGAACTACTGACTGACACATTCAGAATGAATTTTCCACTTAGGTGCTATTATCTCCCTAAACCAAAGTATTTACTGTCCTATTCTTATTCTGTCAAATAATTCCTCATTATCCTTATATCTGCACTAAATAAGATTTAAGGAACATCAGCACAATTAATAAAATAATGGAGCCCATAAATCTTAAGTTTATAGCCTTTCAGACTGATATTTATATAAACGCATATTTCAGTTCAACAGCCTTACCTCATATGCCCTTTGCCCAGTGCAATTAGTCGTGCCTGTATCTATATTGTTTACCTTTCTACTAGTTTTCTTCAGTTACTTGCCCTTGCTTTTACTGCAACAAATTGTGTTGACTTCCAATTTCTATGACTCTTAAGTATTTTTATCTTTGCATGTTATAGAAGATGTTATATTAAGTCTTTTTCCTTTGTGTTGCTGCTTAGGAAAATATTTCACTTTCATTCTGTTACCCTATGTTTTTTAAACGATAACTTGTCTACAGTTTCTTATAAGTGAATCTAAACTGTCATGACCACTTTCTTTTTCTAATTTCTTACTATGCTATTGTCAGCATTTTATTACAGATTTGTGCATATATTTATGTGCTATGAAGAAAAGCAAATAGCATTAAAAAAATAGATTTTCAATATATCAGGTCTAGTAAATCATTGTACTGGAGCTCAAGCTACGTTCATCTGTGAGCCAGAAGGTTATAAGCTCTAGTAGCAGGACAGAAGTAGAGCCATGCAAGAGCATTTGGCATTGCAACAATCCAGAATGAGGTCGCTGTTTTGTAGGGTGCACAGTCCTGACGATATGATAAACAAAAGCACTCACTATGTATTTAATGCTGGTTCTGGGCTGGTATATGTCCATGATGTGGAAAGGGAAAACAGAAAATACTACTTGAAAGAGAATGAAAAATGTCTTCACCTGCATTACTGTGCTAATAGGTCAGAACATGAAACATCCAGGTTGAAATTTGGTTACACTCTGCATACTGACTGCTCTCAGTCACTTCAATCCAGTTGCAGCATTGTGGGCAGCAACCACTTTGGGAAAAGTGCTCTGCTTATTCCCATAGTAGGAGCATCTCTCATTTCACTTAATAACATATTTGAGCACTCATTACAAAGTTTGCTGTACTTTGTTACACTGTGAAGGCCTTGGGCATTTTGTAACATTAAGAGGTGTTATGAAACACATAGTTCATTGCGTTAAATGAAATAGTGTGGTGAGTGATGATGAGCAGGTACAGGGCAATCCAGAGTCAAACAGAGCATGATTGCACATAGCGCAGCATGCACCACATGCAAATGACTGCATAATGACATGCAAATGATTATCACCATGGTGGTGATACCTATTTTGTGTACAAATTATGAAACAAATCATGATAATGTGAAACAGAAACATGTCAAATTTGCATGATGAACTGTAGTGATAAGTTTCTGTACACCAAATTTGTCAGGAGACAGATTTATCACTCATGCAAGGAGAAGCATCTACTCTAGCCAGTCAGAACATCCTGGTGACCTCTTTATAAGCCAGTGTTTGTGATGCTGTGCATCACTATCCTCCACATTGCAGAAGGGTCTAACAGCAGCTGATAGCATCACTTTTATTACCAGGACATAACTGGCCTCTGCTACCATGTGGACAGGGATATTATACAGGACTTGGTTAACTGGTACCATTTTCACATGGTTTCAAGGGAGAATGCATGGAATACCTATCCAAGTGGACACAAAGTTTTGTACAGCATTGATCATTATTGCCTAGGGGGTCTTTCAGTGTTCAGATGGGAGCATGCTAGAAGTTTTGCAAGCCTCTGGCTTGTGAATCCTACATCAGCTCATAGATGTGATGCTGGGGCACCTGGAGGAAGATACATGGTCATCACAAACAGCCAAGGAGAGAACTACCAATATGTGAGCATTTTTGAACATAATCCATTTCTCTGAAGTTCTGGTTGCCATTGACTGCACCCACATTGCCATCAAGACTGCACTTTCCCCACTTGGCATCAGGTATATCAGGTGAAAAAGTTCCCACCTCATTATCTGACAGGTGGTGAGCAGTGTACCAGGTATTGTATGCAATGTGTCTGTGCACCATCCAAGCAGTTTCCATGATTTCCACATCTGACACACATGCAACCTACTTCAACTTTTCATCCATTGTATCCTTGCACAGGATCATTTAGTTGGCAAATACACATATTGCTAGCCCTGGAGCCCATGAAGGTCTGATCATATGAGTATATGTAGCAGACCTACCATAGTTGAGCTTGCTGTTATATGTTTCAGGAAATGCTGCATATGCCATCAGCAGTACCCAGACATAGGCAGAGATAGCATGCAATGTCACAGTGACACAAGTGCAGAATATTGCAGAATATGTGCTTGAAGTCCTGTATTCTTGCATATGCTGCCTGGAGACATCTGACAGTGCCCTGCAGTGAGTTTCTGAGCCAAACAGTAAGATATTTGTGGTGCATGGCATGCTTCACAACTTGTAGCTGTGAAGACAGGTATAGCAAGAAGAAGCTATAGCACTGGCTAACACATGTGCGATCAACAGAGGTGGAGCTGAATGAGGAGCTGGATGAGGATATGTCTTCAGTGGACACCCCCACAAGGCAGGGGCTGCCACAATGTTTTGTGGCACTAGCAAGATGGCAGTGTTCGGTCCACTACTGTAGGTCAATGCAAGACAAACTCAGAACAAAAGGGATGTATGATTTACACACCCAGATAATGTGGTAAATGCTATGGCCACTCTGCACATCATACATTCCCATACTCGCACTGCCAAATGAGTAGAAAGACTGTAGTCATTGCCATTTGCACAGGTGGTGGTGCAGTCATGTGGGATTGCAATGGTAGTATAGGTGGAAGAATCATAGGTGGTGTCTGTGGTAAGCCTGCACATGGCTAGAGGGTTGTGCTGTGCCAGAGATATGTTATTTGTGCTGCTGTCCCAACCTGTGTGATGGTATGGAGCTTCTAGGGTTAGAATACTGTCTGAATGTAACATTTGTTTCCACAAAGGCAGTTCTGGAGGCATGTGCTCCAGGGGAGGCCATAACGCATTGTTGGTGTAAGCAGGAATGTTGCCAAAGCCCCTGTTATATGGTAATGCCAGGCAGGTGGCTGCCACTATGCCCAGTCTAGCCAGGAGACTGTGTAATTTTAAAGGTATCTGTTAGGAATGGGCTGCTTTGAAACTGATGTTGAGTGGAAAGTCTGTGGCATGTGCTCATGGCTGAGAAGGACAAACATCACCAATCTCCAGAAGACCTTCCATTGCAGGGGTGGAGGCAATAGTGGAGCAGGAAAAGTATCATTCATGGTCTCTTGAATGGCTATAGCCAGGAACACCTGCAGTGTGAACTGTCCTCCACTTCAACTATGCCTGCCAGTTGCAAGTAGCTACAGGGACCAACTTATGGCTACCAAGTGAACTGATATCCCTACAATGGTTGAAGGTATTCATGGAGATCAGACAGCACACTGAGCATCTCTGTCATGGGTCAATTAGCATGGATCAAAATAGCTGTGCACATTCACTGGCTGATACTCAGGGTATCACCAAAATCATAGAATACAGTAAATTCTTAGTTAACCCGCACCCATGGGGGTTGGTAGATGCCAGATAACTGTAGTTTCTGGTTGCTTGAGAGTTACTATTAAAAATAGGTCTGGCTAAAACTGTACCCTATACTAATTGTTTGGTTTGACTTGTTCTCAGGTTGGGGAGAGAGGGAATTTATTCCTATATTCCTTTTTTAAAACTCTAAAACTCTAAAAACATAAGGTGTGCTTCTGCAAGAGAAAAACAGAAAGTACAACACATGAAAATTGTACTGTATTTCTTTGATGTTTTTTTTTTTTTGATGGTTGCTTTAAAGTGCTGGTTTGCTTGAGTTCCTGTAAACTGAGAGTTTACTGTATCTGAGCTTCATAGCACTGTTGGCACCAGTGTGACTCTTTTCCAATGCCATATGTGCATGACTTGGCGATTGTGTAACCCTCAAAGGCTGTCTGTGTTTATGCCACCTGTGTACCATGAGTGGGTCTGACGTGAATGGGATGTCCTTAACTGGTAATGGAGAGAGGCCATCTTGGGCCTCTGCAGTCCCCTCATCTGTGAAGGAGTGGAATCTTCCCTCCACTGTAAGCACTGCTGACAGTGCCACTGTGTCTCTAGATGGTGTTATGTGCACAATGTCATCATCATCAGCTGTTTCAAATGTGCTGACCTCAGGCATGTTCAGACCTGCACTGTACAACCTTCACTCAGTGTAAAGTATAAAAGCACACATGTAACTTAATCATGCGCTACCCAGTATATATGTTATTCACACCATCTTACATCGAACAATGAACTGCATGCTGGAAATATGCATATTCCATGAGCACATAACACCAGTTTGAGCAGGATGTGTGTTTTGCAGGCTTGATGTCCCTGGGTGACAGAAATGCAGTATGCTATGTGTGAGGACACTCTGTGGAAGTGCTAGACACTGTCTGCTTGCAATAACTTGTCAGACAATTCACCTGATGCATTCTTCATAAACATCTGAGCAGTCATAACCTAAGCTGTAGGTATTGACATTTGCATCCCTGATGATCCTGGTTGACAGTAGCACACATGTTTATGTGAAGTACACCAGGCTGATGCAGTACCAATGTCCTACATGTCTGACATTTGCTACTATTCAGCGTGGTCATATCCAACAGACAGTCAGGTATTTCTGACCTTTCCAGCTCCAACATCGAATCCACCAGCTAGAATTAGTGTTATGTCAGTTTCTTCATTAAGGGTTTAAATATTTATTATATTTTAGTAACCAGGTAAGTAGACTGTTGATTGTTTATAAGGAACAGCTCAGTCTCTAGGCAATGTCTAGTATCTGAGCCATCTGCAGCTATGGTTTGTGCTCTGTTATTCACATGTAAGATCACGTTGACCTTGCAATACATCTACAGCACTGTCCAGATGTATACACCCACAGTTTTTAACTTGCTGCACAATGTCCTCCCATACTTGCCTCCTTAAGGCCCTCTCCATCTTATCCCTCTCCCTGATTTTCCTGCCATTCTGGTGTAGTGCCTGTAGCAGAATCTCAGTCTCCTCTGGTGTGAATTTTTCCATGTGCTGCCATTAACTTTGCACTGTGCTAACTCTACTACCCATGAGCATATGTGGATCAGTGTATGTATATATAAATGTCCATGATGGACAGCACTGATCACTTCACTGCCCCAGCCTCTCCTCTGGTGGGTACTGCCTTATGCAATGCTATGACATACCTTATATGATACTGCCAGATTATGTTATGTGTGAGCATGTGATATGCATACACTGTCCCTTGCAACATGTCCTACAGCACAGTGCTTTCCATTGAAGTGCAGGTCCAGGATTGCTTACATGTAGATATGGAGCCTAGTCTTTCTGTGCTCTCCCTTGATCCTTAACCCAACAAGAATGTACATTGCCATTCGCATTTTCTGTAGTTTGCACATTTGCCACCCCCAAAGAACTACAACCTGTTGTGCTTGTACATTGAGAGGTGGATGTATCTTCCTTTCACCATGGGAACACCAGGTCCCTGTGGCCTTGTCAGTTGTATGATACCCTATAACATTGCAAAGTGTCCTACCTATTCCTTGTGCTCTTGCTGTATTTTCTCCTACTACCAGCCCAGCACAGCCCTCCATATCCCTGCCAGGACCATTGCAGTATTTCTACGCAGCAATTAGTGTAGTGGGACAGCTGTGTTTGTCAGCCATGCATCCTGGAGGTGTCCCTACACCATGGTGTAAATCACCAGTCCTCCTTTCTGCAGTCAGTTCTGTTTATGCTGTTTCTCACCACTATCCTACAATTTTTTGTAGTCTGTGAACTTCTGTTGCACAGTTTCTTACAGCATCATGATTGAGCTGTTTATTGCATGGCAAAGGGTGTCATGGTATGATGTCTATGCTAATGGGGTTATTGAATTTGATGTCCTCTGGGTCACCCTCTATAATGCAATGTGCCATAGCCCAAATCCCACTAGGATTAATTTCAGGTGCTCTGTTCCCAAGAGCTGAAAAGGTAGTGCTCGAAGCTAGGGACATCAGTGCCTTGTAGCTCATGTAGGCTACTGCTCATGCTCGAAACAGAATATGAGTTTGGGCAAGCAGCTGTGTGGATGGAATGTAAAGGTGATTTTAATATTAGGGAATGGATGTTAGGATTAGGGAGTGGGAGGGGTTTTTTTTGGGTTAGTGATTGGAAAAGGAATTTTAAGTTCAGAGTGGGGGGGTCGGAATTTTAAGTTTAGGGAGCAGGAAGGGACTTGTAGGGTTAGGGATCAGAAAAGGAGCTTTAGATTTAGGGAGAGTGATGGAGTTTTAGGGTTTGAGAGTGATCAGAGAATTTAGGTTTAGGGAGAGGGGGTGCAGTTTTAGTTCTAGGGAGTGGGAAGGAAGTTTTAGGTTAGGGAACAGGAAGGATTGATGGTAGGAAGATTTAAGGTTAGAGTTAGGGTTCCGGTTGGGCTATGGGAGCTAAGTAGTTATTGAGATTGAGTGGGTAGGAGTTCAAGCACTTGCCTATTTGAGCAAGTAGCAGCAAGCAAGCAGGCAAGCAAATGCATTGCAAGAATGTAGCACACGAGCAATTGAAGTAGACCACCTCACCATGAGGTCTTGTCTGTCTCATGTATGTGCACTCTTACCAAATATGGTGTGTACGCTCACAGGTGTGTGTTACTGTGTAAAACAGCCTTGTTACTCACATTTTCAGTGTACTAATGGCTATGGTCATTGCTTTAACTTGTTACCCATTATGGCTATGTTCAGGTATGTAAGTCACATAGGGTGTGCATGCCTGTGGACTCTGTGCAGCTGTCACCTTGTCATGTACCACAGAACTTCTCCACCAATGGGAAGAAAAGTTTAGAGAAAAACAGCTACATGAACTACACTGTCATAGATGAATGTTGGGTGACTGTGCTGCCCATTGATGTGCATCTCCTGGTGTTTTTGTATGAGCATATTTGAACTCCAGTTATCATTTTCACTTCTGGGTTTGAGTTAGAGTGGGGATTACCTTTACATAATCTGAAGGTTTCAGGGTTCATACGTGATGATGCAGGAAGACTAAGATCATTCTGCACCTATTGCACATATAGCACAGGCAATCCTATGAGGGCCTCTGTATAAGTCTGATACCAGGTACTCACTTACCAGACACTTGCTTACTGGGGGGTGATCACCTGCTCTTGTGATCAGTGCCAGCACAGGTACAGAGATCTAAAGAGGTACCACAGAACTTCTCCACCAATGGGAAGAAGAAGAGTTTAGAGAAAAAAACAGCTTATGTATTACTGTAAGTTTTTTTTTGGTAACTCCATTCTACAAAGGTCATAAATAATGTATATAGGCTCTTTCTGCTATCCATGGTCATCCTGTG